>NW_021604641.1:1549765-1568798 GCF_004785775.1 Grammomys surdaster | reverse complement strand
GTCTTTGCTCACAAGTAATTGTTTACTGCTTTTATAACTTTGGAGCAGCTTTAGGAGTTTATTATTATTGTTACTATTTTATTATTACTCCTATTATTATCATCATTATTATTAATTTTGATTTTGACTTCTGATGCTAGTAAATTTCACTATTTCCTCAAGTCTTCTGCAAAGGTTTTGCTTCTATGTAGGGCTGCTTCAATTCAGAGGCATAAGCTGCACACCACTACCTCTCTCTTCATTATTGCCTGTAAATTACAATTGGATGTCTTCTACAAAATTGAAGAAAGTAAACTAAACATAAGGAGATGTCCAAAAATGTCATGAATCCAAAAAATAATCATGAATCTTGTTCAATTTAGCTAAAATTGTTAAAGGAAAACACATTTAAAAGCAGTTTCAAAACTGTTAACATGCCATTATCATCCGATTCACGCATTATAATGTAACATGGTATTAACAAATTCTGATTCTCAGACTTCAAACAATCATTTTCTAATAATGACATTTCTATTAATTTACTTTCTTGGACTTCCCACTGGTCACCTTTGCAATATGCCTCAAAAGAGTTGGTTTAGTAAATCCTTACTTATAAACTCATGCTGAGCCCTAACTAGGTGCTTCAATTTGTTGATTTCCTCATATCTAGCCTTCCAAATGCTTATAATAGGGTTACTGAACTTCCCTTATAACCGATGAAGGTGTATGCTCTCCAGGAGGAAAAAAGGGAATAAATCAAAGTTTCCCAAAGCTCCATGCTGTTTGGAGAATGAAATTCAGGAGAATAATTATATATACCCACACAGCGTTGCCTTGGGGTATACTCTGTTTGCAGTTTTTTAGTGAGACAGTTCAAATGCTTCAAAGACACCTAATATTTCTAAAACAGAGGTGACAAATACATGCAATTGTTCTCCAGACTCTGTGCACAGAAGACTAAACTTTAGGGTAATCAAATCAGGAAAATAGTCTTAAAGTAATTTCCTCCAAATTATGACAATAAGAGCAGCAGTATATTACTAAATTTGGGTGCTTGTGTGTATGTGAGTGCGTGTGTGTGGGGAGGTGCTCCTGAATCTTTTGCAAGCTTCTACATAGTTGGATGAATTGTGGTTTTATTATTTTGTGCTCTGAGAGCAAAGGCTGACACTCCTCCAAAGCTTTCTGAACAATGGAAACTGAAAACTCTAAGATGTATCATAAAAGGGACAGTTTTTCTAAATCAGTATTTCAGAATAGATGTAAAACTATGACTCTGTACTATATTTGAAGTGTTTCTATGTATAGACAACATGTAAAATAAGCATTTTATTTATATTTTATGCATAACTTTTGCAGTAAATGTAGTTACATGAGAAAAGGTTTAGAAAGACCTCATTTTGCAGGTGGTTAGGCTGATCATTGGGGTTGGATAAAGAATCAGAATGCAGACTTTGAAAACAGTTTTTCAATGATGTCAGTATAATGGAACCCCAGATGCAGCACATTCTGAGGATAAGTTCCCCTACGAAGCCTCTACCTTGTTTTCTTGCCAAAATAAAGGTGGCTATGCTCTGAATAACTGCAAATGTGCAAGGAATTTAAAAGCATGTGGTTTTATGCACTGCATCAAAGAGACTGATGCAGCAGAATCTCAATTCTATTTTCACAGCATTCAGATATGCCTTGAATTAAACAATCTAACCAGTATAGTGTATTGAAAAATCTATTCACATTTGCATTTTACTTAATTTATGTTTCTAACTCATTGGGTTTATTTAAAAGAAAAGAAAGTCGTAGCTCATTATGAAGAGGAATGGTAAGTTATTCTAAAATTAATTAATAGATCTCAATATTTAAGATCAAAGGATTATGGGCCACATTTACCAGGGCAGCTAGCTCTGCTTTGTTTCCTTGGTATCTGGTTAGCTAAGTACTCTACTTCCTTGCAAAGTTTCACTTCATTCTCTGTGAAAACTGCAAATGTTGCTCATGCTTCTGTTTTCCCAGAGCTAGTGTTGTTCTTTCTCCAGGTGTAGTCTTGGGTTTGTGCTGTCCTTCCAAGTTGCTGTACCCCATTTTCACAATCTGATTTCAGGAGACCACATTGTCTTCCTTTTCTGAGATTTCTGCTGCTAAACCAATCAGCTCTGAATGGAGTCTTGAATCACTTGGAACACAAAGCAATCTAATCAAAGCCTGGTGTGCCAAAGATTGCAAATAAAAAAGCAATTATGGATCTTCTATTAATAATTATTTTCATCCTATTTGATTATAGTCTTTTGGAGAAACGACAGGAGTTTGAAATAGCAAAATAAAATTTTATGTAGCAAGCATATCTCTCTCTCTCTCTCTCTCTCTCTCTCTCTCTGTCTATTTCTCCCTCTCTCTTCCTCTCACCCTTTCCTTTTATCTTTCCCCTCCCCCTCTCTACCTCTTCTTTAAATTTGAACTTATTTATTTTAATTTTGGGACAGACTCATGCGATTTGATTCATACTAGCCTTAAACTCAGCACCTCTTGCTTCAGGTTCCTATCAGCTGGGATTACAGACATGCAACAGCACACTCAGCTTCTAATATGCAATTGTTGACCAATTACTATTCACCACATAACAACATGCAATAAAATGTGCCTTAAACACAAGGATGGATCAGTAGCAGTGGACATTAGAGTTAAGCTGTAAGAATAAATAGAGAAAGTGCCCAGCTATAATCTAGAAGCACTCTTCTTGTACTTCTATAATTAGCTGGAACCAATGTTAGTTTTAAAATGTTAGGGAAAAAGTAAAACATTAAAAATATTCACCTCTAACTTAATTTTATTTTTGAAACTTCCTGTATGAATTTTCAAAGAATTTCTGAACATAGAGACTTATATTTTATGTGCCATCTAGATTTTTAAATAATGTGCTTATTAAATATCAAAATCTAAAGAACAATATTTAATTTTCCACTCTCATATTTACCAATATAGTCTCAAATAATTTACTGTGATATATTATTTCTTATTGCTAATTCTAACATGCAAAGCTAGCCTGACTTAGTTAAGAGACATAATGTACTTAGTACTTTATCTATATTTGAAGGATACTCCAAATTGAATTTAAATATAAAATAGTCTAATTTTCATAAATAATGACTCAGACTGTGTGTGTGTGTGTGTGTGTGTGTGTGTGTGTGTGTGACTTTTTGATTATTTCATTTAATTCAATGATTTCACATCTGAATTGTCAGTTCTTATTTTCATCCTGCCTAAAATAAAACAAAGACAGAAAGCTGTGTTTTTGTTCACAAGTTTAGAGGGATCAACTCTTGTTAGCTCCACTGTTTCCACACTATGTTGAAATACATGCTAGAAACATACTGTACACTTCAGCATGGACAGGAAACAATGAGCTAGCCAGAGAGACTACGAACTGCATGTAATTTTTCTAAATGACATGCTCCAGTGACCTATTTCCTGGTTATTTTTAATTTCCTAATGTCATCAAATTATGATTAAGATTAAATTCAACTGATTATATCACACCTTAAAGAAGGCAATAGGTAGAGCAACCAGATGGGTACAAACATCAGTAAACATTCCTTTGGGAGAGATATTTTTCATCTAAATAATAACAAAGACATATGATGACACATACAAGTATCTTGACTGTTTTTCAAAATGATGTTACTCCTGTAAAGTGCTCTTTTTTTTCCAATGTGCTCTTTATAAAAAATTAAATGAAAATGTTTTTAATATTTAAATATTTTTGTTTGATGTGTATGGAAAATTTATATGTTCTGTATATTTGACTATGTGTATGTCTTATACACAAAGAGTTCACAAGAAGATAATTGGTAACAGATGCTCTGGAACATGCATTACAGAGGGTTGTGGTCCTGAGAAATGAATCCAAGTTTTCTGTAAAGCAACATGTGTTCTTAACCACTGAGTTAAATCATAATCCACATAGAAAATGCTATACCATGCTTTTTAGTATTTTTGTTTTCATTTCATGTGAGCACACATGTTTTCCCTGAGTTTCATTAAATTCTTGATAACAATTGGAAAGATAAAGACTATTCTGATAGCCTTTAAAAGAAAATAATTTGTGTAGGTACAGTGTATATAAATTCAGTTGTGATGAAAACCATGATATTTTGCTCAAAATTAACCAATATATCCTCTGAGATAATATATTTTTCTTTAACAACTGGTATCTTGTATACATTTCATAAACAAAGGAAGTGGACATCTACAGACAATGACCAAGTCATTTGATTGATATATTTGTTTTCATCCCACACATTAACTGCGTCCTGAAAATTAGAAGACAAAAGGAAAATGATTACAATTCTCTGAGGAAAAGAAAGTCTGTCCCAAATGTGGCAAGTGAGTGTCATGATTAAAAGATAATATTTAACATGTAGAAGCTTTTCAATATATTTCATGGATCCTAAAGACATGAACAAGTCAATGAATATTGACTTTAAATTAACAATTTAATTATCTTACTTGGAAATGTTAGCAAAATATGATCTCAAAATAGAAACTCATATAATTGTTTAACAAAATATAATATAAACTATGAGTTTATAAGTTGTAGAAATGTGAGAAATGCTATTTAAATCATACCCACTCATTGGGATAAAACTGAAAGTGTTAGTAGACCAAAAAATAGCCTCAGAAGGAACTGACATTTTAAGAAAGGTTATATTATACATAGGATTTAGAAGACAAAGTGTTAGCAGAAGAAAACTACTGCCGCTCAATTCCTTTCCAGTAACACCTATCACTTGTTTGTTATATAAAGACGACTGCTATTTGGTTTATTTTGATTGTTTGTTTTATTTTGTTTTGTTTTTAAAGATTTTAACAGCAAATGAAATGTAAATATTCTGCTTATGTCTCTATACTTTGCTAAATAACTTTATCTCTAATACAAAGTCATTGACTGTGGAGAGCTGTGTCACTCTTTCAGTATGATTTTGTATTCATTAAGTTGTAACATTGAAGCCAAGAAAAAAATCTAAATTTGTGTTTCTTAAACATAAAAGAGTAAATAAAAGCAATCACCTATGAAATTAAAAGATAATGCATGGAAAAAACTGACCTGACTCAGTCTATATTCAGTCTTTAATTTTTGGTAATTAAAGCCTGTTAATATATTTATCTGAGATTTTTGCTGATAATTATGTATTGAAATATTTTCAAGAGAGACAATATATATACAAAATAAAAGTGTTATAATAATAGGGTCCTAGATTCTATAATGCACTATGTTTTTTTTCCATAATAATTTAAGAAAAAGAAATAAGATGTGCTACCTAGTATACAAGCTTCTTATATATAACAATACAATCTTACAATAAAATAAACTTTTAAATGTATTTAAAACTTATATTGGATTTTTATTTTATTTATGTTGTGGGTTACTCGCATAGCACATTCATAACGAGAATATAATTTAAAGACTGTTGTTCTTTTGCTTCTCATAATTTATGAATTCCCAGTGGATTTAGAAGTACTAAACTTATATTTATTGGTTCCCTTCTGCACGTTAACCTTCATGAGTTTTTGTATTGTTTCCTAAATATGCCTGTATTTTTTGGCTAATATACACTTATTAGTGAGTACATGCCATGCACGTTCTTTTGAATCTGAGTTACCTTACTCAGGATGATATTTTCTAGTTCCATCTATTTGCCCACAAAACTCATGATGTCCCCATTGTTGATAGCTGAGTAGTATTCCATTGTGTAAATGAACCACAGTCTCTGTATCCATTCTTCCATTGTGGGTCATCTGGGTTGTTTCTAGCTTCTGGCTATCACAAATAAGGCTGCTATGAGTATAGTGGAATCATGTGCCCCTGGGGTATGGTGGGGCATCTTTTGGGATTATGCTCAAGAGTGGTATAACTGGGTCTTCAGGTAAACCTATTTCCAATTTTCTGAAGAAATTCTAGATCAGTTTCCAGAGTGATTGAACCGGTATTCAATCCCACCAGCAATCCTCCAGCAATCCTCGCCAACATGTGCTGTCATCTGAGTTTTGAGCATAGCAGTTCTGATTGGTATAATATGGAATCTCAGGTCATTTTGATTTACATTTTCCTGATGACTGAGGACTTTGAACATTTATTTTAGTACTTCTTGGATATTTGAGATTCCTGTGTTGTGAATTTTCTCTTTAGCTCTATACCTCATTTCTTGATTAGGTTGTTTTGATTGTTGGGGGTTAGCTTCTTGAGTTCTTTATATATTTTATATATTAACCCTCTATTGGATCTGGAGTTAATGGAGTTTTTTTTCCCAATATGTAGGTTGCTGGTTTGTCCTATTAACTATTTCCTTTGCCTGCATTGTGAACATACTTGCCATCCAATTAAATCCTCCCACCCACTTGAATCTTTCTACTTTTAAACCCATCAAGTCTAATTTATGAAAATCATATACTCTTAGATGTGCTGCCATTCAGAGGAGCATGGTTGATTTACTGTCAGCTACATTCTTAAATTTATTCTCCCTCTTCCAGAAGCTAATAATTTCTTCTTAGCTATTGGTAGGATCATAATGTTATGTAATTCCCTGTAACATAATGAAATTCTGTCTATCCTGAGAGTACATAGAACTGGTGCACACTGTTGTAAATATAGTGCATTTATATGTGTAGCTTCTCTGCTGTGCAAGGAAGACAGTATATTCTTATAGACTTTACCAACTCTAAATGGTACAATGGCTATGCTCCTTTAGTAATGATTCTAGGATCTTTGGGGGAATGAGTCATGATGTAGCTTCCCATTTAAGGTGGGACATTATACAATGCCTAGTTAAGTACTCCTTGACTACTTGTGGGTTTCTCTGTTAATCATCATCTACTTAAAATAGAATCTTCACTGATGAGGGCTGAGAAATGCATTCATATATGTGTATAATGATATCATTAGCAGTACATTTAATATTATTGCCATTCATAGTTTTCGGCTTTTCCTAGTGTTTATGGTCTATCTAGCCATATGTCTTTTGGTTGATGATTATCCTAGGTATGAGTTTTATCCTATGGAGAGGGACTTAAGCCATACCAAAGGATTATTAGCTACTTCTATGATGTTCATGCCTATATTGTCAAATCAGATATTATTCTAGTTTGCATGTATCATAGCAAATTAATATTAATTATTTCTTGCACCCTTTGTTAGCACACATAGTGCCTTCTAGCAGTGTGACTAGCAGGTAAAAATAATGGTCACAGGTAAACATAAGATTGATATCTCTGGGTTCTATAAATCATGTATGTAGTACCTTCAGCATCATGGTCTTATCAAGTTCTGGATGGTAGTAAAGAGTAATGCTAATAGTCTGTACTGCTTGTGGATTTTTAGGACCTCACTGGCCAATAATTTTAAAAGTGGCAACAAATTTCTGACACTTAGCACTTTAATTTGTTAACTTGTGGTGAATAGTAGGAACACTATTGCATCATCTAATTATAGGGTAATTCTATTTAAACTCTTTATTTATACACACATATACACATATGACATGGAATTTTCTACTGTAATGTGTCTTTATGTGACACATTTGACAGGTCTTTAGTGTAACTTATCCTTCCATGTATTCCCTCCTTTGTGCCATGATGCATTCAAATTAAATCCTTCATGTTTTATCATTCTCATTAATTATTTTTACCACTGCATTCTATCTCCCTGCAGCTGATATTGCCCCCTAATACTTCTTGCCTTCTACAAATATTCAGAATGAAACATACATATGTGACTATTCAAAGCTACCATTTAGTAAGAGAAAACCTGTGATGTTTTTCATTCCAAGTCTGGATTACCTCACTAAGAACGATTTTTACCAGTTCTGCCTGTTTGCAAAAATTTCATATTGGTTT
Source organism: Grammomys surdaster (assembly GCF_004785775.1). Lineage (NCBI taxonomy): Eukaryota > Metazoa > Chordata > Mammalia > Rodentia > Muridae > Grammomys > Grammomys surdaster. The sequence goes on along the minus strand of NW_021604641.1, from coordinate 1,560,935 downwards.
CTCAATGGCAGACTTACACTAATTGAGGGAATAGATCACATACTTTTATTATACAGTCATTAGTTGATATCTTGCCTTGTATTTTGTAGCTGTTAGAATGTATGCAATCCAGACATTATATGTTGGAGAAAAGGCAAATCCTGTGATTATATCTACTGAAACTATATTTCAGGCTCTGTGAAACATCCATTAAGAGGTTAAAATAGAGGGTATAATAACAATTTCTACTTATGCTTGTATTATATATTTACTAATTGGCTTTCTTTTAAATTTAATAACTCTGAAAGATAATTATGATTAGTGGTATGCAGACTGACACTGCAGAATGTAATCTGTTTTCTATATCAGTCAGTGTATAGTGATTAGTGTGTTGATGTGGTTGCTACAATATATAGAGCAACTGATATCTATCAGTTCAGAATGTACTGTTAATGAATCCTATTTACCTTGAATAATATGAATCAAGGAGCAATTGAAGTAGAGAGAACATCTACTGGCTGTAAGAAGAGAAAGGTGTGATGTGATAGAAGAAAGCTGGTATAACTACAACAAACTAATGAGAAGACATGGATGTAGGAGGAGCCACAAAGGGACCATATGATGGAAGTTTGTTTAGGGAACAAAAGATTAGGATCATTTCATTTCATTAATGATCAGTTTTATTACAGTTTTGTGATAAATATAGAATGGAGTCAAATAGGGAAAAACCCAAATGAAATAGATACAGAATCGAAAGACTGTATAATGGTGGGAGTAGCTAGAAGAGTACCATATTATACATATGATGTGCTAACATTTTAATCCTCCTCAGGTCATGAATGCATCATTTTATAACAGGACATGATAAATAAAGAAAAGTTTCAAATGACTTAGATTTTCCTTCATCAGTACAAACACTTGAAGGTTATTGTAAGTGTCTTTACAGTTGACAATGTGCTAATGTCTCAGAAGCTCTGTACAGATACAATATCTTGCCGATCTTTTCAAACATTAAATTGTTAAATTGATGTTTGCATATGTGAATCAACTATAGCTAGTATAAGCCTTAGCAACAAAAGATGTTAAGAGTAATGAGTAATAAATCACCAGTTTGTAAAAAAAAAAAAATTAGAAACAAGAGAACTAGAAGAGAGTTCTCAAGAGTTAAGAGCACTGGCTACTCTGTCAGAGAACTATGGTTCAATTTCCAGCATACGTTTTGTGGCTTTCAACAATATATAACTGCAATTTCAGAGTATTTGATGACATTTTTTGGCTACCTTGTGTTGTGTATAGATACATATTGGAGAAAATGTCCATATATGTGTGTGTGTGAGTGTGTGCGTGTGTGTGTGTATATATATATATATATATATATATATATATACATATATATATAACATACATATGACAAATAGGCGTATAGAGCAATAAAGTATGAATGCCATTAAATGTCTAAAAACTCTACATTAATAATGAAAACATTGATTGCTTTAGTTATTATTTACCATTTATAAATAATGCTTACACTAAATCACAGCAATGATTGAAACCCTTAATGACTGCTTCCTTTTACCTTTCTTTATTTTACTGTTGATTTATGCACCTAAGTACAAAATCTTAGTCAATACTAACCAGGTCATTTGGAAATAAATGATATGCCTGATAGTGATGCTGTATAATTGTGCATATTTGAATTAATTCTGCATCTATGATTGAAAGAGTAATCTACTAATGAATGCTTTATTTAATCATGGCAATGTTTATTATAAGAAAAGGCAGAATGTAGAACTAATTATCATTCAAAATAACACAAGGGATCTATAACTCAGCAAGTCTGTGTATTTTAGGGATGTAATTGTGAGTTTTCAATCTATTTTCAGAAACAATTATGTGTACATATGTTTTCCAAATGTACTATGTGTATGTGTGAACATATATGCAGGTTGTCCATGCCTGTGATCAGGCATGTCAATGTCAGAATAAAATTTTGAGTGTTTACCTCTATTATTTTCTGCCTCATTTCCTAGAGTAAGACAAATGTTTACTCTACCTGAATATAGATAATTTCAAATATTGCTGATCTGCAAGTTTCTAGGATAGGCCTGTCTCTGCCATCAATATTGGAGTACAAAAACTCATAGTCATGCAAAACTTTTACTTTGATTGTTAATAGAACTCAGAATTGTAATGCTTCAGTAATAAGTATTGCAACTCATGGAGACATTTTGAAGTTGTAAAATTATTTTAAAAAATCAGTTCAATACCAAATTATTCATCTATTTATCTAATGTCTAAATAATGCAGTTTAATAATACTTATTATCCTTGCATGAGGCCATTGTATTGCACCAAAATTGCAATGCTCACACTCACACTAAAAACTGCACTCGACATTTGCTCAAGACATACAATCAATACTATTTTAATAGAACTCACTTTTTCCATCAACAGAGACATTTAGTCACAAAACTATTCTTTAAATGTCCTTTTTTTTTTCAAAATGTAACTATTGCACATTAAAATGTTGTGATCATCTTGTTTTTGCCTGACTCAGTCCCTAGCAACAGTGAAGTCTATTTATAAAGCTGCAGAAAATTATGAATAATTATAGAATATACCAGTAATAATGAGTTACAAAAAAAATTACAAGCACTATGCTAAAACAAATCTTAAGCAAGTTAGTTACCTTGCTATATTTTATAATTTTTCTAAAGAAGTGTTCTTCTTACTGTCAATATTCACAGCTCTTCCTTTCTGATGTCACATTGACAGATTGGATGAAGCTATCCTGTGTGACAGCAAAGGGAGGGGCTAACAGGACATATATAACATTTTATCTATTTTGTTGTACATTTAAGCTTCAAATAAAACACAAATTAATAATAGAGATGAAATTATGCTGTGTTATGTGCAGTATTTTATGGCTATATACACAAATTTAAAGAATTGCATTTCAGTTTTAGCTTTTGCCTGAGCTAACAAAGCACTTGAAGATTGACAAGTGAAAGAATTGAAAGTTGTCTCAATTTTTGCATGCTTGTTAATATATGCAAAAATATTGATCAATGTTCCTGCTAGAAGTTTAACTAAAGCTGCTAGGTAAGCACATTTAGCTTTTAGCATTTTAATGCCTGTAAATCTCTTCTTGTACACATGGGAGATAGTTTCGCACACATAAGGAATTGGAAATTTTATTGCTTATTTTCAATTACTCTTCTAAGTGGTTGTAGTTGCATATATTTCATTAATGTTTAACATTATTCATATATATATATATAATCTTATTTGTTCTTGTCATATATATATTTATATTTATATTTATATTTATATTTATATTTATATTTATATTTATATTTATATTTATATTTATATTTATATTTATATATAGAAGAAAGATAGGAATTCAAACAGGGGCCCATGTGTCATGTGCCCCATCCAGGCAATAAAAGATTGAGATGATACAAACCTGATTCCACGAACCTGGTCCAGGTGAGCAGACCATGTCTAAGACCACCCTGCTGAGTACCACGTTGTACAGTGGAAGTTTACATTCCTGAGGCAACCTAGACACACAGATTCCCCAGCTGCTACTATGATAGCAGGTAAATGATGGAGAAATTAAAGAGAAAGAGAAACAGATACATGTGTCACAGTGAAGAGAGGCTTAACCTGAGGCTATAGTGATGTCCTTGCCCATACTGCTGTCGAGGACCATGTATGAGTTCATGGCCCTGCAGTAGCTGGGGTCTGTTACCATCAAATCCTTGTTGATCTCCCTGGTCTGGTCTGTTGTCTTGGGATATATTGATGTTTAAGTGCTGTGGAGACCTGGCCTACCCATCTTCTGGCTATGGAAGGGCTGGCCCCAAGGGGATGAGAACAGGAGTGCTAGCCCCACCTCTTAATAGTTGTAGAAGAAAGGATAGAAAGCCTCACTCCTAACCGGGAGAGTTCTAAAGAGCTAGCCCAGAGAAAGAGAGTTTGGTAGAGCTGGTCTTGCTACTTATCTGCCATGTGGTGACCTGGTAAGGGAGAGAAGTCTTTCTCCTATCTCCCCAGTACCTAGCTGGCCCCAGGATCATGAGAGAAGGAACACTATACCTACCTCTAACTTGAACCACTTAAAAGAAGATAATAATAATAGGAAGAAAGAAGCTGTGACTATGAGACCCGAAGAGAATTTAGCAGGGATCTATTATGGAAGAAAAGGGTAGAGGGAAACTAATGTAATTCTATTTTACTTTGCCTGTGCAGCACAGTATAGCTGGTCCTGATGGCAGAGATGCTAGTGAGTCATACTCAAGGGTTTTAAGGGCTGAAGAGCTGTCCCAGCCTCTAACTAGTTGCTTGTCTGAGTGAGCTAGCCAGGGCAGTGCTGGAGGACTAGCCTTTGGGGTGAGGATGAAGTAAAGATGACAGGCTGACCAACTCAGCTACCACACAGGCCCAGGTCCAGAGCTTTGAGTTGATCCACCCAAATATTTACCCCACCTATCATCTTCTGGAATGTGCGAAGTGATCCGTCCTGTAGATTCAAAGCTGCAGAATTTCCAAGACACAGGTCAAACTCAGTATATTTAAGAGACATTCTGGTGTTGATGTGGTATTGACAGTGTAGCAGAAGCCAGAGGCCTTGAACCAGATCAATGAATGACTCATTGCAATGGACATTTCCAAAACAAGAAAGTATGGACAAAAGGGTATACTAGGTGACAAATTGAGGTACTCTAAAATATCCTTAATAAGATATTTTATTTTCCTTTTGAGGGAGTGGTTACAACAGCAGAAGTTAGATATAAAATGATGGGGACATGAGTGGAATTGGGGTACATGATGTAAAATTCACAAACAATAAATGAAAAATGGTGTTTTTACTAATTCAAACATAGAAGAAACCTGGAGGAAAGAGCTAATGCAAAGCCCATGGAAGGGTGCTGATTACTGATTTGCTCCTCATCGTTTGATTAGTCTGCATTATTATGGTAACCAAGACCTCCAGGCCAAAGATAACACCACACCCAGCAGTCTGTTATCTTCTAATCATTCACTAAATAAGAAAATGTCCTACAACCAGATGTTATGAGTGATTCTTCTCAATAGACTTTCCATGCATTCAGATGACTCTAGATGTCAGGATTTAGAGAAAACTCACCAGCATACTAGGCATGTAAGAATCTGCTCTAATTTTGACGTAAATTCACCAGTTGTCCAGGATACCATGTGCATAAGCCATACTTGTTGCAATGAATTTAAACAAAACTATTTTTCCCTAGTATGATGTGAATTATACTATTTAATTTTTAAAATTTTTTAAATATTTGCAACTAACATAGAATTACATTACTTTCTCTCTTCCGTTTTCTCCCTGTAATGGATCCCTGCTAAGTTCTCTTTAACTTTCTCTACTCAGGTCTCATAGTCACAGCTTCTTTCCTTCTATTATTAGTGTTATATACATATATGTATGTGTGTGCATGCACCAAAAGATAACTACAACCTGCTGAGTCCATTTTGTTGTTGTTGTTGTTGTTGTTGTTTTTGGTCTTATGCTTGTTCTTGTTTATGTGTATATACTTTTCAGGGCTGTCCACGTTGCATTGGCTAATAAGCCAATAAGGTTATAAGGTTAATCCTGGGGAGAAGCTAATTCTCTTCCTCCCAGAAGACATTAGTTCTCTATAAATCTCTGATTAGGGGTGAAATTCTGAAAAAAAATTCCCTCTTTTTTGTTAATATTTCCAGTGAAATTTACATTGTCAATTGAAAATTAACTGGACTTGTTCATGTAGTCATTTCTAGGAGATAATGTTTCACAGAATAATTCCTGATATCCTGGCTTCTCTAATCCTTTAACTTCCTTTCCTTGATGTTCCTTGATCCCAAGATTCAGCAGGTATGATTTAGATGTATCCCTTGGGGCTTGGCTCTCTACCATCTGTTGATGCATTTGTGGTTTTCTATGATAGTCTCTCTTTCTAAAGAGAAGACATTTTTATCACCAGTGGTAGCTACATTTATCTGTTGGTATAACATCAAGATTTAGAAAGAGTAAGTACGATACTATGCTAGTCTAGCAAAGTGTCAGCAAGCCCGTGGCCTCACTATCCCCAGGAAACTATCTAGGTTTCCAGTTGAGTAAGCCTCAAGAACAAGTTAGGCACATGTTGGTTTTCACCGACATATGAATTCACTTTCTGCATCTTTATAAATATCTTGTCAGGCTGGTTGATGGGGAGGTTTGGTCTGGTGCTGCTATGTGTTCAAATGCTTAATTCTGACCCAAAAACTGGTTGCCCCAACAAACACATTCTCACTTACACTAAATGATGTAGAATAAAGCTTGCTCATCTATACCTCTTATTTGTTAATACAAAGTTGCTGATAACTAGTTTTGGGGCAAAGGAGAGGTATGCATAGCTTTGTTACCCAGGCTTGGAGTATCAGGTAAGAACCATTAGGGAGACCCAGGAGAAGCGGAAGAAGGAAGTTTCCATGGGATAGTATTAACCATGAGCATGTGGCCATGAGGGCAGCAGCTGATGAAACAGGAAAAATGTACATTGAACATATCTCAGGGATTTGGGCATGGAAGTAGAGAAAAGAACTTAGAGAGTTGATATCTGGCCAGCTCCATGGCTTTAAGGCTTATTATAAATTTTAAAAGTCTCTGTATTTTTTATTTGTGAAATAGCTGGTTAAAGAGTATTTAATATTAATTTCTAGATTAGTTATTGTATACATAATACTAACATTCATTTTACAGATCATTGTTTGGGTTCCTATGTATTACAGTTAGATATAGCTGTTTAATTACTTTACTCACTTGGAAGATTTTATAATATTTCTTGGGACCATGAAATATAAACCACAGTCATAAGGCGTGTATGTTAGATCCAGTTGGGAATATTCATTCCCCCCTCAATTGTGGTTTTTCTCTGCAATAGGAAACATAACTTTGTCTCAGAGGTGCAGCCAAGTGCTACATTAACAGTCTGTATTGTTTTAGAGTCACTCTTATTTTTAATCTGAACTATACAAAAGAGTATTATGTGTATATGTAACAAGAGCATTAATATAAATAGGATAGATTGACAATTAGATGTATAGATATGTAGACATATGGGTACAAATGTGTGTGCATATATATATATATATATATATATATACTATTTATATATTATATTTTGAATATGCATATTATATTATAAATACATATTTTAAAATATTTTATGTATTATATTTATGTGTTATACATAATATATTATATATTATATATTTATATGTTACCATACAATTATATGCACATAACATGCATACATTTTTTTACTTAAGTCTCGCCTATAATTTTCAATATATCAAATGTCTTCTGTTTTAACTCACTTATATTCAAACCAAAATTTGATATCTATATGATTCCAGAGACATTACTCTAGAGGGAAAAAGAAATTTGTCAAAGCCGAGAGTGGTATATAACTTTAAGGAAATCATGATTTCTGCAAACAATAAGCCATGTGAACATATGAACTCAGAGATTGTGACACTATGTGCAAGATTCATGAAAGTTCAAATCAGACAAAATCCCAGCATGAAAGATATAACATTATCATGAACTTCCACATCTAGCTGAAGACCAATTGGCATTTGATATTTTCTGAGGGAGAGATATTCAATTTTCCCCAATGGTATTACACTTAGATTAGTAGGTTAACCTCATTATAGGGCAGGTCTGTTTCCTAAAATTACTTGGGCATAACAAATAGTATTTAGAGGTTAAGAAGGAAAGAGGTATAGGATGAGGTGGAGGAGGAGGGGAAGAGGAAGGAAGAAGAGAAGAAGAAGAAGAAAAAGAAGGAGGAGGAGGAGGAGGAGGAGGAGGAGGAGGAGGAGAAGGAGAAGGAGAAGGAGAAGGAGAAGGAGAAGGAGAAGGAGAAGGAGAAGGAGAAGGAGAAGGAGAAGGAGAAGGAGAAGGAGAAGGAGAAGGAGAAGGAGAAGAAGAAGAAGAAGAAGAAGAAGAAGAAGAAGAAGAAGAAGAAGAAGAAGAAGAAGATTAAAAGTTATGTGGGTAGAGAAGTAGAGAAGGATGGTTAAGAGGATGTATTTAAGGGGAGTTGGGAGACAGGGGTTAAATATAACTAAAATATTGTCTATAAAATTTAAATATTTTACAAATATATCACTTGCAAAATCTTTAGTCACTTAAATAACTTTTATGTATAATAATCAATGTAAGAGTAAATTATAATTGTTTTAATTGACACTTTAAAGACGAAATTATGTTTTCCCATCTTAACTGATAGATAGTAATTATTATTGCACTTGTCTTGCAAATAATATACTTAAGAATGAAATTTTACAAAGAATGTAAAAAAGGTAGAAATTATTAGGAACTTGCTTGAGATGTCAAGATCATGTAAACTAAATCATTAAATCATAAATTAAATTAAATCATAATAACAACACATTAAAGGAAATGACATCTTGATGAAAATATTTTATTCATTTGGAGGAGACAGAGAATTTTGATCTGTTTTGAAAGCTCTCCACATAGGCAACTTTCATAGTGTAAAAAACCTCAAACAACTTCCCATAAAAACCCCAAACTAACAAACAATAAAAAAACAAAGAAACAAAAAACTGTGCAACCTCCTAGGAAGGAAAAGACACCAGTACACTTACCCAGCACTGGACCAACAATATAATTATCCTGATCCTCCAGATGGTATATGCCCATGGGAAAAGTAGTGACAAGACTAGGGGATAACCAACTATTTCTTGAATTAATTTGAGGAATTCCTGTCTGGTACTGTAAATAAAATGCAAGATTAGGAAGGGTGATTCTGCATTCTGCCCGCAGCTGGGATGTGGGCACTCTGCCAGGCAGTCAAAACACAGAATACTAGGCTACATTTACCCTATACCACCACTGGGTAGTGGGCTTGGGAAAAGTTCTGATACACCTCTCAGGGGGTGAGAGAATGCAGCCTAGAATGTGGACCTCAGCTTAGATGAGAAACGACTAACGCCGGGCCCGAAGCTGGGTTCCCTAATTACTGGGTGTCTATTTTCTGCTGGAAACCTCATAGAATTGGGAATGGATGGGGCCTATGGGCCTGCAACGAGGAGCCAAGGGCCTCGGTTTCCCAAACACTTGGACATCCAGACGCTGCTGGGAGTTTCGAGTAGCTGGGGATGGATGGTGTCCTTAGCTTAGCAGTGGTTGTTTGGGAGCAGAGGGGCCTTCTACAAGAGACTTAGACTGACACAGTGGCTCTGTAGACAAAAGCTTTCTACATGTTCCCCATGGCAGTTCTTGATGATAGAGACAGTCTATGCTTATCCATACTGTTTACTGACTGTTCATCATGGAAAATTAGAGCATATCACTTCCTCAAGGTAGTCCAGAGATTAAATATCTTTGGCAGGAAGGAATGCCCAGGAAGGAAAGCCTATTGGCTAAACCCTCAGAGTCCATCCAGATACCTCATTAGCATGAAGAACTCTATTCAGATGAACGTGGTCTCATTCCTATGTGGGAAATGTGGTCATATGGTCCAGGCCAAAAATCTGGTAGGGAACAGGGAGATGCCCACTGTCTACAGATGGGTGCTGAGGTTTCTGAACACATTCAAACTTACCAAGTTCCCTGGCTTGGTCTGCTACACAACAAGGAAGGTCATACTACCCAGGAGATTTTTTTTTTTATTTTTAATAAATGCTCATGACAAACTGACTTCGAAATACTATGTTTATATGAAAAGATTTTTGTTTCTTTCAAACTTGATAAAAGAAACTTCTCATTACTGTGGGCAGTGCTTAATGTAGACTCAAAACTGTCCTAGATACTGATAATGAGAGACCGAGTACTCAAAAATAAATGAGATATCTATGACAAACGGACCATATCTCAAGGATTATAGAACATTGCTAAAGAGCTGACAGAAAGGATGCAAATGCTAGTGGATTGGGGAATGAACATGAACAGCACTCTGGTTACCTGTGCAAGAACTAAACAAGATACATTACTTAAACTTACCAGCATTGGTAGAGGAGAGTCTAATGAACCCACAACCCTAGCTGGCAAACTATTGATGGCTATTGAGGAAGGTAAATTACTTTTATATAAGTATGGCCAGTGGACCTCAGTGTATGATTCCATATCCATCAATTTATTGACTGGATTTAGGAGACAAAAACTGTGAATTTACAAAATATAGCATGGATTTGAGGGGAATGTATATAAGGGCTTTCTGAGAATAACTTGGCAAGTAGACTAATGGCAAGATACAATTGAGATACAAAATATTAACATGTAGAATCTTTACATTTCATAAAACAACATAAATATAAACATTAGTGAAAATGGGTATTAAAGAAAATGAGAAAACAGACAAAAATATGAATGATCATTCTTTTTTTTATTGGATGTTTTATTTACATTTCATATATTGTCCCCTTACCCCATCCCCCACCTACCCAGGAACCCCCTATCCCCTCACCCCTCCTCCTTCTTCTCTGTGGATGTAACCCCTACCTAACCCCCACTCCCACCTCCCCACCCTCAAAATTGCCACCCCCAGGGGCATCCAGCCTTCATGAGGTCAAGGATCTCTTCTTCCACCTATGCCCAGCAGGGCCCTCCGCTCTTACATATTCAGCTGAAGCCCTGGATCCCTCCCTAAGTGCTCCTATGCTGGTGGTTTAGACCCTGGGAGCTGTCGTTGGTTGGTATTGTTGGTCTTCTCATGGTGCTGCAAACCCTTTCAGCTCCTTCAGTCTTCACTCTAACTCCTCCATTGAGAACCCCATTATCAGTTCAATGGGTAGTTGTGAGCATCTGCCTCTGAATATGTCAGACTCTTGAAGACCTCTGAGGAGACATCCATATCAGGCTCTTATCAGCATGCACTTCCTGACTTCCACATCAGCATCTACCTTTGGTGACTGCACATGGGATGGATACTCAGGTGGAATGGTCTTCAGACGGCCCCTCCTTCAGTTTCTGTCCCTCACTTTGTCTCCATATTTGCTCCCTTGAGTATTTTGTTGCTCCTTCTAAGAAGGATCGAATCACCCCCACTTGATCTTCCTTCTTTCTGAGCTTCATGTGGACTGTGAGCTGCATCTTGGGCATTTCAAGTTTAGCCCAGAACCTTGAAATGCCCAAGATGAATGATCATTCTTTTGTATGC
>NW_021604641.1:1542318-1549665 GCF_004785775.1 Grammomys surdaster | reverse complement strand
ATATATACTCATTACAAGGAATTGAAAGGAAAAACATTAAAATAGGAAATGCTTTTGTACTGAACCAACTATAGAACTGAGAATCCAGAAGAACAGAAAGCAAATTCTCTTTTTCTACAGATACCATGACCTGGGACCTTCAGGGAACCAGAATGTGGATGGAGACCTTTCTTTTAATTGTCAGGGTTTTTAACCTCTCATGAAAGAATGTTGCAGAAAATTGTCATATTCATCCAGTGACTGACTACAGTGTCTATGGCCCCTAGCTGTTCATGAACAGTCCAGAATTTTGCCTTATCTGCTCCTTATTAAACAGGATATGGTAGCAAATCTCATCTTTTAGGAAAGACACAGATGATGAGTTTTCATCTGTAACCTACCTTATTCTTCCATTGTCCTTGGAATGCGCAACTTCATGATAGTATTTGGGGATGGGTTGGGCAGGAAGGGGGAAAATATTTCCAAGAATTTAGAATTAGTGTACAATAGCAAGTTCCAAAGAGTTATCTTTTTTGTCTCTTGAGAAGTGCATATATGGTCACTTTCAACCTCTCAAAATTCTGATGTTCAAATGGCATTCAAGTATTCTCTTTGATTTACTGTAAACTTAATAGCAGGCAGATGACGATAATCAATTACTGCTGGGCACAGAATGAGGCCTCACTGTTTCCCAGCTATGTTCCCCACGCTGTTTGGAATAATTTTCAGTTACTGTGCCTTTTCCTAGTTTCTTCCTAGTCTATATCTTCATCCCCTCACTGGACAAGGTGAGCATTGCAGAGTCAGACCATACACCATACTATACTGAGGGCTCCATACTTACTCCTACTGGGTCCCAAACTTCAATAGACTTGTCTCTGGGAAAGAACTCAGTTGACCTCTGAGAATCCAGTCCATTTCTGTTTCATTATTAATGACTCTAAACCCAAGCTATACATCAGCTGCTGATGGGAGCCAAGAGGAGGAAAGAAGAAGAAAATCAGAAAAATATTTCAGCCATGTTATCTCACTCAGGAGAAGGTCATGTCTTTCATTAGGGCTGGAAGCTAACCATCTTTTACCTTATCAGAGCCCAGGGCTTCAGTACATAAAATGGCAGGAGCTACTGCTGCTTCTTAAACAGAGACCTTGTTGCACTTAGTGGCAAAGAGCCCACAAATAACTGAGCTGTACTTTGGAAGTGAGTCTGATGAGCCTTTTAATAGGACAAAATCATCATTATTTCCCAAGAGTTCATATTCCCATAACATTTTTATTAGCAGCTTCTCTTCTAAATAAAGTTCAATGAATTGACAAAAAGAAAAAAAGAAGAAATAGGAAAAACATTGAAATAATGTATAAATTTTGTTCACAGATATTTAAATTTAAAAGTCAAAACAAGAATATTTACCTATGAAGAAAATATCAGATTTTATCAGAAAACCTGGTTCAAAAAAGATATCAGAGATCTAGGATAGAAGAAAGTGCAGTCTATCAACACAATAGAGTAAAAAGTAACACAGAATTACTGTTAAAGAAATGAGGGTATAAAATGTTTTAATGGTAGAAGTTTTGGTATGTTCTAGAATATAAGAAATAAAGGATACTAGAGAATTATTTGAGAAATCTATACATATGTCAAGCATGAAGCTTCATGAATATTCCAACCCTGTCTATTGTAAATTTTATATGGAAGGAAAAAAAAGTCAATACTTCTAAGTGAAGCTTGACTTTCTGATTGATAGATTGAGAGTGCCACCTACAATACTGAATAAACCTAGGATTGATGAAATTAGTATGGCTCATAAGATATTTAAATACAACATACCTAAGATAGCTTGGAGTGTATCACTTTGCTATTTATTATTTAAAAAGCACTCTCTTAATAAGTGAATTTAAAAAAGAGAAACTGTAGCTATACCATAATAATGGCTTTTCTTTAAATAAGGATAATATAATTTTATATATTTTCAACAAATTCCTAATAATCAAGACAATTGCCTTGTATGACTATTTCGAATTTCATTGATAACCCTTGTGAATCAGCACATATTGGTCATTTAAGTTGCACTGTTCAAATTACATCATTACAATAGTTCCTGTAATTAATGCAGCTCATTGCACTGAATCATTTCATCTGGTAATTATAGACTGAATAACTTTTAATGATCTTTACTACTTAATGTTCAAGTTTTATTTGATTAATGCAGCTTTTTGCTTTAGTAATTAATCAAATACAGCCATGTTTAAATATGCAAGTGCATCTATTAAGTATTAAATGACAAATTACTTAATGTATAATTAAATGTATTAATAAATGAGGTTTCTTTAATCAAAAATATTTCTAAAAGAAAAAGTAGAATGTTTAACACTGACTAAATTTATTATGACACGTTATGATGTTTGGTGTTTGTATCCATCATTTATCAGGGGAATCAAGGCCAAGTTGCATATTTTTCACTTCTCTGTGAGAAACTTCAACAACATTCTCAGGGTTTGAAATATACATTACATTAATGTTGCCAACAGTTTCTCTACTGTTCAAGAGAATATCTGGAATTATGTCTCTAATCAAACATACCTTTGTAACTGTGAACCAAACTCTGCCTTTTCTTTCCGACTTACTCTGCTCACCATTCAACTCTGCTCCACGGAAGCCCAACTTCTAGGTTTAATTTATGGGTGAGATCCCTTGGTATTCATAGAATTATTTTATACTAATCATTGACAATAAATACATTAAGTGACATACAAATGTATTCCAAAGCTAAATTCACATAAAACTATCATTTTAAATAAATCACCCATATATATTTAATTTATTCACAATATTGAATCTATTCTAGCTTTATTTATAAGATATTTCATTTAGTTTACCTATTTACTTGAAACAAACAGCATTTGGTAAGATTATTTCAGAAATCAGTCAGCAAAATAGTCTTTAAACAATTATGAATTAAGATATTCTAACTTAATAACAGTTGTATGTTAATTAGTATTGCAGTTTGATTAATATATGATAATGTATTTAAATTTCAATGAGAAAATTAACTATGTAAAGTTAATATAAGAATTTATGTTTAATTAATATTTGGAATTCAATATTAGATAAAACTAAAAACAATGTTCAAACATTAGTATTAATTTACTATAACATTCAGTCATACCTACATTTATCTCAAGTATTAAATTATTTTAATATTTAGGGCCTTTTATGATCCTTCAGCATCACAGAATACTAATGCATTCATTTATTTTGAGTGATTATGTATATGTTTATTTGTTTATAGAGGCAAGAGTGAGTCCGTGTGTGTGTATTTGTGAGTGTGTGTGTGTGTGTGTGTGTGTGTGTGTGTTTGTAGGTGAGAAATAACTGACAATATTGCCTCCTTCTAACATATAGGTGCACAGGATCCACTTGTCATCAATTTGGCAATATTAGGTACTAATTCATTTACTGGTACTCCTCTGCATTTATAAGGGCACTGCAATGAATAGCTGCATTTAATATACATGCCTTATTTATTTCTGAAATTTATCTTACATTTTATGGTGGAGAAAATCACAGTTTAAATTTTAATGTTCAGAACAAATATTAGAAGAAATGAGAGACAATGATTTTTAAACTCTAGGAAAAAAAGTTAAGAAATAGAAATCAAGTTTTCAAATGATGTTTGATTGTTCATAAGATTTCTTAAGTTGTTTTATCCCATATTTAATATTAGAGATAGAGTAATTACAATCTTTTGCTATTATTACAAAGTTGTTTTCATATGTCATTGTTATATATGCTTTGTTTGCTGGAAGAGAGATAAGATCATCCCAGGCTCTTATGGTTAAGAAATGAACTTAGTGCAAAATGAAGGTCAAGTAGTACCCATACAAACATCACTTCTATGTATTTTAAGGATTGGAAGCTGGAGAGATGCTGCAGAAGGTAAGAACAAGGACTGAGTTTTCAGATGACTCTAGTTTAGTTCCGAGCACCCACATCAGAGGTTACATTGCCTATAACTCTGGTTGGAGGGAATTTGCTCCTTCTTTCCTGCACAGACACCTTTGCTCACACGCATATGTTCAAATGAAGTCACATTAGATATATAACATTGAAAATAAATCTTTGGTCTGGATACATAGCTTCATAGTTAATAGCACTGGTTTCTCTTGAAGAGGACCCAAGTTTGTTTACAGTACCAGCATAGCTTATAACCGAATTGGCTTTCAGGAACAGGTGATATGTCTCACTTTTCTAATATATATATACATATATATAATTCTAATATATATATATATATATATATATATATATATATATATACACATAAAAATGATTAAATCCTGTGTGTATATTTTAAATAAAATTTTAAATGATGAATGAAGTGTGATGTGGTCTGTGGTGGTTTGTATGGAAATGGCATTCATAGGATCATGCATCTGAATGCTTGGGTCCCAGTGGTGGACTGTTTAGGAATATTAGAACTGGGCTTGGCCTTACTATGTAAAGTATGTCACTAAGGGTGGAATTTGAGGTTTTAAAAGCCTAAGCATGCCCAGTTTTATTCTCTTTTGCTACATGGACATGGTTGTAGTTCAGATGTGAGCTATCAGCTATTACCTAGCACCATCCCAGACTGTATGTTGCCTCTGTCCAAACTATGATGGTCATGGATTAACTTCAGATACTCTGAGCAAGCTCCCAAGTAAATGCTTTCTTTAATAAGCTGCCTTGGTTATGGTGTCCCATAACAGAAATAGAAATGTAACTAAAAGGGATTTTTACTAGATTATCACGTGTTCTAAAATTATTAAACGTTCTGGAACCTAAAACTGTGCATTGCATTCAATCGTTTATATCATGTAGCAAGTACGAGAATGAACAAAATCAAGGTATCTCTAGCAATGTTTCATGTAACTAGTTGAAACTATCTGAGTTATTTGAAATGTTAACTATTAAATATGGAATATGTGAATAATTAATTAATATCTGCACATATTATAATAATAGTGTACATGTTTATTGTTGAAACAAAGCTCAAAACCCAAGATGGTTTTGATTTATTATAATAAAACCATATGTTACTCTATTTAATTATTAATATAACTGTTTATAACTCAATATACAATCAGAAAGAAAATATGTTATTTGACTGAGCTTCATATTACAACAAAACTCATTTTTACCAACACAAACTTATTTATTCAGTTATTAAATTAAATGACTCAAATTTTTCAAAACATAATTTTTAAGGTAGTCAGATTTACTATAACTTAAAAAGTTTAAATCTATTTATTTATAATTATTAATAAATTAATATAGTTATATTTTATGATGACACTAATAAAATCATAAAACCATGTCTCTTTTAAGGAACAATTTTATGAAGTAATAATATGACTCAAATAACTTTCAAAGGACTGAAGGAGCTGAAGAGGTTTGCAACTCCATAGGAAGAACAACAATATAAACCAATCAGACCCCCAGAAATCCCAGAAACTAAGCCGCCAACCAAAGTATACACATAGAGGGTCTCACGGCTCCAGCCACATATATAGCAGTGGATAGCCTTGTTGGACATCAATGGGAGGAGAGGCCCTTGATCCTGGGAAGGCTCTATACCTCAATGCAGGGGAATTCCAGGACAGGGAGGGGGGAGTGGATGGGTGAGTACCCTCATAGAAGTAGGGGGACAGTGGATGAGATAGGGGCTTTCCAGAGGGGAAACTGGGAAAAAAGATAACATTTGAAATGTAAATAAAGAAAATATTCAATAAATAATTGAAAAATAGTTTCTTTCATTATGATTTATACTATTATACTTATTGTTTATAAAAAATTTCCATTTAGTTTTACTTTGTTTGCTAGCATTCTGAAAACTAAAATTCTGATGTTTAAGGTGTTTGTACTCTAGTACTTTTTTGTATCAGTCTGCACTGATTAAAATTTCTACCATGTTCCTCAATCCAAGGCAGTTCCACTTAGCCTTTTTTCATCTTTCCATTCAAAAAATTAGTGTCACTCTAAGGGATTATATTTTGTATCGTATTAATTCATTTTTAAATGAAAGGGTGAAAGGTAGGTGATGACTGTCATTTATATTCTATAAGTAAATCAACAATGCTTTACTATAGAAAATATCCAGGTAACTAATGTGATCCCACCAAAGTTAAAACACATGGAAATAGGTACTTCACATAAAAGGTTTTTTTTTATGTAAACCACCTTAAAAATCAACACTTTCTTCAAACCCTAGGGAACTCAAGTGTTTTGGTGTATATGATGTTAAATAAAAAGTGCTAGTAAATTATTTCTAGAGCATTTGGTAGTGATGTTGGTTTTCGATATGCAGCAGTTATCATTTAGCATGGTACCAAGGCACAAAAATAATGGATATATTTGTATTCATGAATGAGATTATGTCAAATATTTGCATATATTTACATATAAATAAAAAACACAGAGGTAGGCATCATGGCTATCAGGTATCATCCCTGCTAACATGTATCATCCCAGCACTTGATAGACAGGGTCAGCAGAATCACTTTATGTTTCCAAAGCCAGAAACAGCTATGTAATGAGCTCCAGGCCAGCTTGAGTTACAGAGTGATACTCTGCCTCAAATAAACATATTTACATTTAGGAAACAAAATTGTAAGTAAAGTCTGTAACCAATTACAAATAAGTATAAAACAAAACTCACCTTTTCTAGGAAGGCATAACAGTCTGTGCTAGCTGCTTTGGAAAAGGAGAATGGTCATTATTATTTTGTACCTTTCACCCTTTCATTTAAAAAAAAACAACAATCATACGTATTTTGTATGATTGTTGTTTTTTTTTTACAATGAGTTGTTACAAATACATTGTACTTAAATATATTTAGTAAAAGATAAGCAAGATGGTAAGAAACTGAGTAAGAATGTCCCTACACTTCAATACTTTGATGTCCAAAGAAAGAAATAATTGAAATTACAATATGCAATGCTGAACATCCATGGTTTCCTTTTGGCATTCCTATAAGCATTTGAAAAACCAAATAAAAATGGTAAAATATAGCATCCCAAAAGAAAGATAGTGGTACCTTAAATTTTGGTTTTAGCCTCCATTGCTGAAATAAAATAACTAATAAGAGGTGATTTAAAGAGGAAACGGTTCATTCTGGTCAAACATAGAGAGGATACATTCTGTAAATGTAGAGAACTATGGTGACTGGATTAGGAAGTCAGCTTGTCCCATTATATCTAACAAAAGAACAAAGTGGCGAAGACTGATGAGTTACTAATCTTAGTTTGACTTCTCTCCTCTTGATCTCTGTCTTTGTCTGTTTCTCTCTCTCTCTCTCTCTCTCTCTCTCTCTCTCTCTCTCTCTCTCT
>NW_021604641.1:1526270-1542308 GCF_004785775.1 Grammomys surdaster | reverse complement strand
TCTCTCTCTCTCTCTCTCTCTCTCTCTCTCTCTCTCTCTCTCTCTCTCTATCTCTATCTCTATCTCTATCTCTATCTCTTCCTCTTTCTCAAGTCAAACACATCACACAGGCCATTGAACAGAACTAGACACATTCAATTTGAGTCTTCCCAATTAAACTTAATCTAGATAATCACTCACAGGCAAACTCAGAAGTTTGTTTTCATGACAACTCTAAATATCATCAAGTTGATTATCAATTTTAATTAAAATTTCATGTAATACTTTTCCATTCAGAACTATTTAAACAAGATGTCACAAAAAAGGGAAACCAAACCATAAGAGCAGAAAAGGTCTGATAAAAGACATATTAAAGACAAACCTCATGGATCAATGGCAAGTATTTAACAAATATGACTTTCAAAGAACAAGTCGATTTTTCTCTTTCTGCCATTTTAATACATGTTCTTATGAATATAATTCTTTGATAAAGAGGGTTTTTGAACACTTTGAGGTATGATACACTGGTTTTCAATACATAGCAAAGACTCATTAACTGGTTAATTTTATGTTGTTTTGTTTTTGTATGAAATAGATACAGATTCCCATCTCTTCTATAAATTCTTTGACAGTTATGTTCAGAAATAACGCTTCACAGTCATGTAGATATTACTGAATGCCTTAAAATTAACACCTAAACGATATACAAGTACAAATAACAGATAAGTATGTAAGAAAATTATTGCATACGATGTGAGAGAAATCCAAAGCAAAATGGCAGTGAGTTACTACTATATACCTACTGGAATGCAGCAATCTGCAAGATATTAGGAAATACAAGAAAAACTTACTAAGTTCTTCTGGGCATTCGAAATGGTGCTGCTATCTAGGCAAGTTTGGTGGATTTCAAGAAAACTGACAGATACTTAGCTTGTATTATCTACATCAAAGTATTTGAAATTTACTCAAAAAGGTTGAAAACTTATCACAAGAATACATGAGTATATAAACAGTAGACTGTCTAAATTTTATAAGTAACCAAGATAATGTTTATTACATAACTGGAAATATAAATTGAGGTAAAATGATACAGTTGCTATTCCTCACTAAAAGAAAAAAAAACTGTCAGCATATGATAGAACTCAAGAATTTAATTGTTAAACACAATTAATTTTTATTTAATATCATATCTTGCATTATACACACTTAATAATTAAGAATGTTATTATTTTTATAGCTAAATAGTATCACAGGTTTTTAATTATTTATTTATTTGTATTTTATATTTATGTATTCTGCATGTATAAATCTGCTTTGCATGTGTGCCTGGAGTATCTCAGTTTTATGGATGAGTTGTCTTTAAAGAGTCATTAGTTGATGGACACAATCTTTACTATTTATTGACAATTAAGGCTCTTCATTTTTATTTCGAATAGCTTCTATGTTCTTAGTGATGGCTGGAATATATGCTTGTCCTATGCATGTTGTTACAACCTCTGTGTTGTAATATGCATCAGTCTTTTTGTGTCTGAAAGATACTGTTACCTTGGAGTCTTCACCACCTCTGGCTCTTATAATCATCTTTTTATCACAAATCACTGAACATTGAGGAAAGTGGTTTCATGGAGACATACAAATAGTACTGAGTGCTCTAATGCCTCTGCATAATGCTCATGTGTATTTCTCTGTGTTAGTTACCATTTACTGTACGGAGATATGTACCATTTACATTTTGTTTCTGGATATGTCATTAGGCATCAAGTCACTATGCTGCTACATTTTTATTTCTAGTCTATTGTAGTACATTTTTAGTCTCATGGTAAAGTGTATCCTGCTTTACTCATTTTTCCTAAAATAATTTTGAAGATTGTGTGTGTGTGTGCGTGTGTGTGTGTGTGCGTGTGTGTGTGTGTGTATGTGTGTGTCTGTATATGTAGGTATATGTGATTCTGCATAATCTTACAGGTTAGCTTTGGTGATCATCTGTAAAATAATGTTAGCAAACTTTGGTAAGGATTCAGTCAATCTATTAGATAACTGAATGGTTTGGGATGTTTAACAACGTTTATTTTTTCCCTACCCCTAAAAAAAAAAAGGTATCTCTCCAGCCCCATATAGCCTCTTAATATCTCGTTAAACATAACTTTAAAAGTTACGTCAGGTATGTAATACTTCAGGTTCTATCTACTCATTTAAGAATGTCATGAGAAAACATATCTGAAATGGCACCCCTTAGAAGCTTATATACTCAGGTGTCACCTGTGGTTTGGAGATAAATTGCTGTGAAATTAATGCGCAGCACCCAGTCTTTGCTGTGAATGTGAGGAGCTGAATTAGAAAAGGGGTGTTATAATCCAGAGACTGAGAAACATCTATATCATAGGCTTAAAATTAATTATTTACAAATGGTGCCTGCCTTCAGATGAAAGTCATTTTCATCTTGACAATTTAAATGATTTTTTCATTGAATTTTAAATTACAAAGTTTAACACATGAAAATGTTTGTTAATGCTTTTTCATTCTAGCCACCATAGAATTCATACACAAATGTTGCTGGGCTTAAGCCAGAATTTAGTAGTAAAATTGAAAGTATTATACAATAATTTGTGGTGAATGTAATTATATTTGCTTTTTAGGAATAATGGTTTGCTGATTTCATTATTACATGTATTCATAGTTATTTTTATTTGTATGAGTAAGATCAATAAGAAAGAAGATTAGTAAACATTAATATATCATTTATAGATAAATGGCTTTATAACTAAAATGAAAAAAATATGAAAAAGTTTACATTTATTAGTAATATATTAGTTTGTTTCAAATATTTTATACTCTACCTATAAGTGACATGTACAGTACATGTGCTAATTTGTGATGATATATTGATACTTTCCATTTTTATTTAAAAAATGAAGAAGATATTTCATACTAGAAAGCTTTAAAAATAAAAATTTATGTTTTGAATCATCATATCTGAGAAACCAATACTAATTTCAATGGAATTTTAATTACTATACAATTATTTGAACTTCATCAAATATAAAACTATTATTAGATGATTATTAGCCAAATATCAAAGTGTACTTTAAACATTACATTAATATTAAGGTTTAAATGTTTGAATATTTCCATGAAAAAGTATACTGGATGGTGTTCTCTAGAGAGTTTTACTAATTCAAATTTATTTACCCCAACACTTAATTTGTTTTCATTATTAGTACACACCAGGCTCTTTTGTCTCAGAATTATTCCTAGGTATATCATAAACCATAATATCAACTATTATAGTCCATCAATCTGAAGTATACATTATCTCTCAAATTTTCTTTGTTGAGACCCAAGGCAGTTTAACATTACTATTGCATATATTCACTAAAATATCATTTATTTACCTGGTAAATTAATGTATGAAAATTCAACAGGTACCTTTCTTATTCTTTCAGTAGCACTTAATGCA
Organism: Grammomys surdaster; assembly: GCF_004785775.1. Lineage (NCBI taxonomy): Eukaryota > Metazoa > Chordata > Mammalia > Rodentia > Muridae > Grammomys > Grammomys surdaster. The sequence goes on along the minus strand of NW_021604641.1, from coordinate 1,538,872 downwards.
TCCTTCTTTACCTTTCCTTGAAGTCTCTTTGAATTATTGATGATATAAACATATATAACTCTGAGATATTTCTCTATGACCTGTGCCTTGAGGGAACCCTACATTAACTGTAACTTTCCTTAGAAAGACCCCGTAGGAGGACCAGCAGTCTCAAAATTGTTTTTTTTTTTTTACAAGTTATGAAACTTAGGTTTTCACTTATGGAAATTGAAAGGAAACAAAGCACATAATATAATGTAAATGATAAAAATCATTATAAATATCTGAATGGAAAAAAATCAGGTTTCTTCTATCTCAGAAACTGACTGCTTTAAGTTGCTGTTGTTAAGAATTACAACTACTACAAAATGAGTTTCTTTTAGTTCCCAATATGACACTGAGAGTATAAAGGTCTGTCATTTAAAAAAAAAGATATAATTGATTGACTCACTACAATTATAGTTAATTTTTGAACTTCCTACAGAAACTTCTCCCAGATCTCGACTAGTTTTCACTGAAATCATTGATCATTTAATAACTGGAATATATCTTCATGTGGACCAAAAACAAAACAAAAGAATTAATCCAACAAAATATAATACAAGATTTTCAGGAAAAAGCAAAAGGAAAATACAAAACATATTAAATCAGGGAAATACAAAACATATTAAAGAAAGATCTGTGTAATTCTTCCTCCAAATTTAACTATAATGGAAAGAGATGCCTCTTCCTCTAAGGATAAGGTAATGTAAGGACCCACGGAGAGGACCCCCAACTCAAGTCCTGATCAGCAGGCACCCAAGGAGACATGAGAGATTGACTTGATGCAAAATAGCAAAAGGCAGTTTACTAACAAGGGCCCTTGGATTGAAACTCATCCCACGCAAGGAAGAGAATTTCTATGAAGACCCCAGGAAGTTTAGAACTTTTATAGGGGGAGGCACAAGGGGGAAGGGAAAAGCAGGAAATTCTGGCGTGGTTACATATAATTGGATATTTCAAACATCAGCAATTTGCGTAAGCAATCATTTTGACAGGCTGGATGGCCCACTATTTTTGACCATGAAGCCTCAGACCTTCTAGGATAAACACCAGGTGGCCCATTACTCACTTGGGCATGTTTAGACTGGTCAAGCTATGTCTTTGGTTGTTTCTATATTTCTGGTCACCTCGTCCCTAGAGGGATTTGATATTTTTATTATGGCTATTCTCAGCAAGCTCAGCAAGCCGTCCTGCGGTCTTTGCCAAGTTGTTGGTGGTCTCTGCTGAGCTGTTTTAATTTTTACTCTTACAATAATAATGAAATTTAAGAATTATAATAAAGGTCCAGTGCCATTCCTACCATAATTAACCTCACTGGTTAGATAGTCATTAGCATTAACCCTTGTCCAATATTTTAGCTTAAAGCTCTGGAGAAATATTACTTAAGCAGGAAAAATACTGCCTCAGACATTGCTCTTATGTTCTCAGACCACAGAGGGTTGAATCAAATCCCATACCAGATGAAAATCTTTTGACCTAGTACTAAATCTGCAACAGAATACCAAATGCTAGGTAGAGAACAATGAATCCATACCCTAGCCTGATATGATAGATGGACCTTATGAACCAATGTCTCATGAAGGTTTATATGTTAGGGAAAGTGCCTGGAGTTTTGGATTCCATAATTGTTTATTTTGGAAGGGGTCTAGTATTTCCAATACCAGACTGCCCAGGTCCTTACAGCTTAAGACTAAAGTCAACACATTATAGATTCAGCCTGGTTGTCAGTAGACTTTTATCTCTATCATTGTCCAAGCTTAAGTTGAGCAGAGGTTGCCAGGTCAGTATTCACAAAGCCTCTCTAGTAGCTATGGCTTCAGGTAGAATCCTGTAACCCAGGTAGATGGGCAGTTGTTGATTTTTGTAACCAACAAATATAGAGTCAGCTTCAGACCATGAGTAATATACAATTGTCCCCATGTACATGAACCTCAGGCATAACATACCTTAGGATCATATCATCTGGCTATAGACTAGATAACAGATTACATAAAATGATAATGTATCTATTTCTTGAGGACAATACAGGATAGTTAATAAAAGTCTTTGCTTTGAAATTCATGGATTTCCTGGTAAAACCAGACTTGGATAGATAGACACCCACTGTTTCTATTTACTCAAGAGAGAAACTGTAGACATAATCTCTGAAATCCCAGATACTAGGAGGAGACATGGGTTTCCTGAGTAATAGAATTTCATTTGGGTCTGTATCATCAGTGGCTGCTTGCTGTAGTCTTGATAGATGAGTTTTCCTTAGATAAAAGGGCACTTCAGTCTTACCCTGCTGCTATTGACAGTCTTTATAGGCTGTGTATTGTGTCCATTTAGGAAGCTTCCACAAACCCCAAAAGACTAACAAGGAGCTGATTCAGATGCAATTGCATTAGAGTCTTTATTTAAGCTTGAACATGGGCTCACCTCCAACCCTGACACATCAGGATAGGAGGGAGAAACCCGAGTCTTCAGTGGGACTAGGTTTTATAGGATATGGCTAGCAAGTGAGGGGTTTTCAGGCTGGCAACCATCTAACTGAATGACACTTGTAAGTTAACAGGTGTGTTCTTTGAAGCAAACCCTTGAACAAGTACAGGTTGTTGGAAAATACATCTAGGAGGAGATATGAAGTACATCTGGAATTATCAGACTAATCTTGATTGGCTGCTGCTATGGAATAGCTAGCAAGTAACTCTGGGGAATGGGCCAGAGACAAACTATGCAGTTCTTTCTGGAATGTTGGTGCAGTTTGGGTTCAGTTGCTGCTCAAGTTCTCAGGCTCATTTTCTTTTAAAAGGGAGGCAGGTCCCACGATGAAGTAGCTTTGGCCTCTCAGTGGACTTGGTGTAACTCTGTATAGTAATGACATCAGAAGCAAAGTTATTTTTAAGTTATCTTTCTTCTCCTTCTCCTCCTTCTCCTCCTTCTCCTCCTTCTCCTCCTTCTTCTCCTCCTCCTCCCCCTCCTTTTCCTTCTCCTTCACTTTCCTTATCAATCCTTTCTAAATGTTTTATATTCTTTTGCTTTTTCACAAAAGAAAAACTCATTCTTAGATTTTAGGTAATTAGCTGCAGAAAAAATATGAAAATTCATTGAATTGTACTCAACAGAGAATAAAAAGGAAGGCAAGACATACCTCTTAATGCAGGGCAAATTCTCTATTTTATGCTCATTGCATTACTTGAACCTCCCCCTTTTTTTTCTACATAAAATAGTTTGTGTCCTGACTGTTCCTAATATAAAGGAAATTGACATGTACCATCTCCATATTTTCTAGGGTCAGCTTTGAGTAAGTATGACTTTTTATACAAGTTATATCTCGTGTTGAATTCAGTAATGTAAAGAACACTGCTGATAATTTTATAGCCATGTGTAGAAGAAGAGATTATAATTTTTAAAGGTCACATTTTCTGGAGGTTAACTGTATCTCACAATCCTCAATTATGATGTATAATGTAGCCCTACCTAAACTAATGACAGGAAGAAGCTTGGGCAATAGACTAGCAATGTTCGGTAGTTAGTACTGATTTTTGTTTTACTAGATTTTTTTTATTTACATTTCAAATGCTATCCCCTTTCCCATTTCCCCTCCCCATATCCCCTTATCCCATCCCCCCACCCCTGCTTCTATGAGGGTGTCCCCTCACCCACCTACCCACTCCCACCTCTCCACCCTGGCATTTGTGTACACTGAGGCATTGAGCCTTTATAGACCAATGGCCTCTCTTCCCATTGATCCTTGACAGGGCCATTCTCTGCTACATATGCAGCTTAAGCCATGAGTCCCTCCATGTGTACTCTTTTGTTGGTGGTTTAGTCCCTGGAAGCTCTGGGAATCTGGTTTCTAACTGACTTAGATTGCGGTCACTCTTCAGTGCTATAACAATGATAGCATACAAATGGCAAACTCATAGCAGATATGCACTTAGGTCATCATCTAGTTCTGAAATAGGAAAAACCAAACAAATACAACCAATCAAACAAACGAACTAACAAAACAACAACAACAACAAAAAAAAAACCTTCCTGCTCATAACTTCTCCAAGATAGGTGCAAAGCCACATTATGAAGACTGGAATAAATACTTTGCCTTTCAAAGTTATAATTATGATGCATAAAAACAAAAAGAGATCCAAGCAATTAACAATTCACAAATAAGTCAAAATACAGTACTAGAGGCACACAAGATAGTTACCTGAAGAAATCCACAAATGAAGAACATTAAACAGCTATCCTAAGGAAATATAATGAACTCTGTTGAAATACAGATAAATGATTCAGTACTCTAACAGAGAACTTTAATGGAAAGGTAGAGGCAATTAAAAAAAATCAAACAGAAGTCTGTGAGCTGTAAAATATACCAAGTGGGATTAAACTGTGATAGATGGCACTGGTAGCATAATGAATGGAACAAAGGCAGAATGTGGGAGCTCAAAAGTAGCCGGTTTGAAAATTCATGTCTGAGGGAGATCAAATAAATAAATATTAAACAAATGGAGGAAAGTATGCAGAAGTTTTGGGGCAACTTTAATGAGAGTCAACGTTCAGATACAGGGATTCATGAGGCAATTAGACAAGCAAAAGCATAAAATCCTTATTCAAAGATATAATAACAGAAAGTAATAGAAAGCTAGAGTGAGATACAGGATACTTGTATCAGAAGGTCATAGATAATTTGGAAAGCTCATCTCAGCTTCATATACCTTATTATACATCATATTAAATTTTTAAAGAACAATCAGAGAATATTCTCAAGATTGTAATAGTAAAGAATGAGAAAGCATGGAAAGTACTCAACTCATCTGTAGTTAACTTCTCTGCAGAATACTTACACATGGTAAAAAATATTATAGAAGGGGAGAATTTTTCCAGCTGAGAGTAACACATTATGATAATTTATATTTTACAAATGAAGAGTAAAGGCTGTATCCCTAGATAAAACAAAGTGATAATTTGTAGCCAATAGATCTCTCTTATAAAACGTGCCAAGACAATTGAGTTGAAGATTATTACTAATAACAAAAAATCGTCTCTGGCAAAAATAAGTATGAAAATAAATAGGGAGTTTTGTTACATTGCTACCACAGTAATCTCTATAATAAAGATGATACTTTATCACAGATCATATGATAGAAGAAGGGAAGGAATTCTGTGAAGTAAAGGTTTAATCAGAGGTCAGAGAAGGAGGTTGAGTTAAGGGAGATATAATATGTGGTTCATAATACTAAGATGTATATGTAAGAAGAAGACTCATGAAACCTCCCTAGTACATAAGCCAGTATTTTAAGGTACTTGGAAAGCTGAAATAGGGTTCTAAAAATTTCAAGGCCATTCAGGGATGCTTAATAAAACCTTAAGACAGTAATCATTTGCTGGATATGAAACTCAGGGGTAAGCTACTTGCTTGACATGACCAATGTATTTGTTTCAAACCATGGACTTGCAAAAAGAAAATTTTAAAATGGTAAACACAATTAAAATATCAATTTATTTCATTTATCATATAATTTCAGAGAAAGAATAATATTGCATAGGTAGGAAAGTGGTATTTGGGAGGACATTGGAGAGAAAAACATATGATCAGAATGTATTGTATGAAAAAATATTTTTTTAAAAGTGATCATCTGCCATACAAAAGGCAGAAAACTTCTCAATGTGTACACTAATTTAATCAAAAGTGTAGATGCAGAGAACAGAATATTGAATAACACAGTTAAATAGGGAGCAAGAAATATGGTAAAAAGTGAAGAATGCTCACTATTTTAGATATGCAAATGTTTTCAAGATCTGTCAGTGATTATCAGTCTATATTAGAAGTTGAAAAGAGTTCCACTATAAGTGACATGACTGCAGAAGTGAAGAGTAGTCATAGGGAGAATGTTGACTATATATTTATTTATTACCTAGATTAGGATATGGTTTCAAGGTTACATACACAGCCAATACTGTTGAGTCACAAAGATGAAACATGTGTATGGTTTATGTCAACTATTTCTCAAGAGACTTATAAATATATAATATTTTAAGATTAGTAAAACTAGCAAGGTCATTATGTTAAAATTATAACTGTCATCTTCAAATATTATAGCTTCCTATTGGAAAAATAAAAGCAATAAGTACAAACATATTTATGGTTTAGATAATCAGAAAGTTTTCTAAAGAATATTAGTCAATAAATATACTTAAACCCATATTATTTTGCATATTTTGTATGGCCCATTTTATGAGGTGGAAGTGTAGATACTGAAAAATTTTATGAAAATATCTTGTACAATTGAAGGTGTTCTCCTTGAAATCACTTGGTTTGTCGTTATTTCACTGTGTGTCTAGTATATTTGTCTAACATGCCTTTAAGATAATGCAAAAACAAACTTTACTTGCCTTGGATTGACCATATAATCTGCTCTAGCATCTTAATGCATATTTGTAATCTTAAATTAAGTATTTTTATGTCTCTGACATAGAGAGTAATGCATGCATACATGATTGTACATTATGATAATCATTTGCTGAAAAAAAAAAACAAGTCAACGTGACCTCATACAACAAATTTCTGCTATAAATGCAGGGAGTAGCACATTGATGTTGCTTGATAAACAGCATGTTTGTAGTAGTCTTTGTTATCTGGGTTAGCTGAGGTGAGCTAATGTTAGTGAAAGCCTTGTAAAACTGTTAATGATTTCTTAAAATTATTCCTCATTTCATCCCCATGTGATATTTTCTGTTCTGTTAAATAAATAGGAGCAAACACTTTGTCAGAGAGAAGGCAGCTAGACACCAGGCAGGCATGAATAGATACATAGCAAACAGACTATAAACAAGCTAGGATCATTATGCTAAACACTGATGGAATATGCAGAGAGAAAAGTAAAGAACTCAAACTTGGAGTCACGCTTGGTCAAAATAATCCAAAGGAATTGCTATGTTTTTTTTTTTTATTTTTATTTTTTAATTAATACGGCAATGTCACATTTTGGTGCCTCTAAAGTTACCTTTAATATGCCTAACCCTTACATTTTTGATTTTTGTTTTGTTTGCTTTTAAGATTTTACTCATCTAATAAATGGTTTTGTTTTAAAAATATTATATTAATTACTCTTTAAAATCATTTTTAAATTTCAATATATTTTGATTATATATTCCCCACTTCCAAGCCCTTCCAGATCTTCTCCTGGTCCCCACTCAGTCAACTTAAAATTCTTTCTCAAAAATGAAAGAAAACCCAATACAACAACAGAATTTCCCCAAATCAAGAAAACAAAATAAAACCATACTGCAAAAGAAAAAAAAAACACCAAAAAAACCCCACAAATTTAACAAACTGTAACCAAATAAAACCACACATGAACACACACACACATACGCACACACACATACACACATAGATTCACACACAGATATACATAAATGGTCCATTCCATTACACGTTTGTAATCTACTTCTAAATGTGAGACCTGTCCTGGTGTGATTGATATACCTACTATCACTCTATGCCAGCAAACCAAATTACCTCTCCCCTGCATGTTGTTAATCATATGGTATTGACTAGGTTTCATTCACTCATCCATTCATTTAACCACTCATTTTTTAAAATTAAAATAAAATACATTATAAGATAAAACAAAAACAATAATTTCAGACTTAGATAAGACAAGCCATCAGAAATAAAAGAGCTCAAGACACAAGAATCGAGACCCTCTTGTTCACATACTCAAAACTCTCTTAAAAATGCTACATTTTAAGCCATTATTATAAAAAATGATACTTGCTTTATGACAGAAAGTAGATTTTAATTTTTGTCAACTACATGAACTAACCAGGGATACAACTAAGCCCTAATTTTTCCTAGTATTATAAGTACAAATAAACTAATAATTAATGATAAATTTATTACTCAGATCTTAGTGAGTACTATGAGACATGAAAGAATTTTCACTAGAATTTAAGTGGTAATGAGGTATAGAATAAAGTACTAATTGATTTTATTGATAAACATTGAGATTATACTAATAAAGAATATAATCCTACTCTGTTCTAGATGTTAAATCTTACAAATAATGTTGGGCAACTAGATATTAATTTTATACATTAGTTCCATTTGTTCCTTTTCAATATTTAAGCCACCAGCTTAATTTAAAATAAATTAAAATTTTTTCTTACTATCTAAAATTAGAGCCTGAAGTTTCTTTTCTTTTCTCTCTCTTTCTTTCTTTCTTTCTTTTTTTTTTTTTTTTTTTTGGTTTTTCGAGACAGGGTTTCCCTGTGTAGCCCTGGCTGTCCTAGAACTCACTCTGTAGACCGGGCTAGCCTCGAACTCTTGAACTCAGAAATCTGCCTGCCTCTGCCTCCCAAGTGCTGGGATTAAAGGCGTGCACCACCACAGCCCAGCTCGAGCCTGAAGTTTCTTATTGAATATAAAGAAATTGGTTTTAAAATATTTTATTCTAGGTCCTGGTCTGGAGAACTATTTACAGGTGTAATTACTAGAGTCCATTAAATGAAAGAAAAATCTTTAGAAAAATATATATAGTCTTGGATTGATTATGTGGTAAGCTAGGCAATTATATTCTCATTAATATTCTTCATTAAAACCATAGAATGTTATTCTGTAGAAGTCAGAGACAATTTAATTATCATCAGTGAGCACCTCAGATAAAGACTCATTATGATCTAAGATACTGGGAACTGCATCATCACTATCATTGAGCATTATAAACATAGGAGAAAATCCAGGACCATGACTTTTAGAGTAATCTCCAAACAAGGAAACTTTTAACATAAAAATGAGTGTTCAGATAGCAACTGAAGTCACTTGGGCAGAAAGTAAGAAATTCTCTAAAACTATGATAAAGGAAGTTCTTATCTGTTGAGGCTGCAAAGTGGAGACACCTGACAACCCAACTCAATCACTGAGCCCTTGGATCGTGCTGGTTTGCAAATTGCAATGTCACTTACACTTTTAGTCCTGCTAGGTATCCTATGAGAAATATAGGGCATCTGTAGGATAAGATTGTTATCTTGCCGAATTGAATTGCTTTAGGGAGATGAACAGCTAGATGGGAAGCCTGCACTAGCTCTTTCTAGGTTACTGAACTCTCCCTTTCTGATGGAGCTGACTATAATTCTTGTCAGGGGCAGTGTTTTGGAAAGAGTTGGGAACATTCTGTTGTATGTGGAAACATAACCTCATTTCATGTTGTTTTCATTTCTTAGTGTTTAAAATATAGTTCTAAGATGAGACAAGAACTCAGGAAAGCAATGGAGTCTAGAAGAAAGGTAATCAGAATATGCCATAAAAGAATGTACAATATTAAGAATTGTAAGATTCTGTTTTGTTTTGTTTTTGGCGATTGTCTTAGTTAGAGTTTTACTGCTGTGAGTAGACACCATGACCAACGCAACTCTTATAAGGTCAATGTTTAATTGGGCCTGGCTTACAAATTGAGAGATTTAGTCCATAATACTCAAGGCATGGCAGCATCCAGGCAGGATGAAGCTGAAAGTTCTACATCTTCATCTGAGGCTACTAGCAGAATACTGACTTGTCCATGCAGTTAGGATAAGGGTCTTAAAGCCACAGTAACACATGTACTCGAACAGGGCCACATCCTCTAATACTATCACTCCCTGGGCAGAACATATACAAATCATCAGAGTGATTTTCTTTACTTTTATTCTCTCATATATTACAGTCGCGCCACAGTTACTCTCCCTTCTCTCCTCCCAGTCTCTCCAGTTACTTCAGGCTCCTTACTACCCATTAACAGGACTCCTCCCTAGGGTCATGCTCATAGATTCCTGGGAGTTCCTATTGCACAAATTTTCTACCTCTCCTCTTAAATGTTCCCCAATTTCAGTTGACTTTCATAGTACTCCTTTCCCCCATTAGCCCACCTTTTCAACCTTGCTCCACAGAATTTATTCTATTTCTTTTTCTTAGAAAGACTCAGGAGTCTCCACTTGAGCCTTTCTCATTCCTTATTCTCTCTGGGTATGTGGATTCGTTGGGTAAGGAAGCATTCATTAACACAAAAGACCACCACCAAGGAGCAGATTCTGATACAATTACATTTGGGTCTCTTTATTACAAGCTCAAGCTTCGGCTCCCTGCAGGATGGGAATGTGGAACCTAAAGCCTACTTTCAGGCAAGCAAATATGCAAGTGGGTTTCTAGCCTGGCTCATATTTGATTGGAGGGGCCATTATGTTCTTTAACATAATTGGCTGGTACAGGGAGCCAAATCATAAAACTTTGATTTCCTCCTGATTGGCAGTTGTTAAGAAGTGAAGTATTAAGGGTACACATGTAACCTGGAGGTGTAGATTTCTTGGGAATAAACAGGAAACTGGTGTTAGACACAAGTCCTTTTGGGAAGTAACATGGAAACTGGTGCTAGTCGCTGGCTTGTTTGAGAGTAACCTGCACCTTGGCCAATGTCATATTCCTGCCAAGCAGCTCATTTCCTTGTCCTTGGCCCATGTCAGATTCTTGCCAAGCAGCCCCAAAGGCTCCCCACCTCTTCCCTTTTTTTATTTCATTAACAAGACTCAGCCTGTCTTAGACTATTTGGACAAGAATGTCTTCCTTCCCCTTCATGGAATATGCATTATCAAATCAATGCACTCCTGTCTTAGGTTGTTAAGGCTTTGTGCAGAACTTTATTCATCCTTCGTCCTTCGCTCGTCAGCCTGTTAATTTAATAATTCTGTCTAGGTGTCCATTTTCAGGTTCAAACCATGTACTTGGCTGCCAACATGTTGATATTGTTAAAGAAAAGCTTTAACACAATGGGCAGGAATAAAAGTATTTCCAGGACAATAAGGGCTAGCATGTTCAAGCTATATATGTCATTTTTGAAGTTTGACCAAAATAGAAATACTGACCTCAGGCCATGAGCAATTTTATCTGCAGGATCTACTGCATCAATGCTCAGCAGAACAGCATTCTTGAAATTCATAGCTCCCTATGTATTGTTAAAAAAGGTGTTAGAATTATGGCAAATACACTGTGTGTGTCATTAAACTGCTTCCTAATTATAATGACTACCACTGTAAATTGTAGAACTAACATGAATTCAATGGCATTTGGCATGACACTCAAGATGGTTGGCCATAGACAAGGAAGTAGGCTTCAGCCAGGAATCTGACATTAGGCTAGAACAAAGAAGTAATTTCATGTTGGAATCTAAACCTTAGGCTAGAACAAAGAAATAATCTCAGGCAGAAACCTAAATATTAGGAATGAACAAAGAAGTAATTTCAGACAGGAATCTAAATTTGAGACTAGAACAAGAAAGTAGGCTTCAGACATGAAAATGACCTTAGGCTAGGACAGGGAAGTAGGCTCATATTCTTTGGTCATCCTGATAAGCCCTTAGACACAGTCATCATAGGAATGTTCACGTAATTGGGTTTATTGCCTTGCTTTTTTGTTGACTATTTGTGTTTATTGTATTGCTTGTTCCTTGACTATTTGTACCTATTATATTTCTAGACCCTCAACCTAGAACTGACCTTATTACATGCATGTAATGAAAATGGTATAAGACATAAAGGAGAAGGGGGATAGAATAGGGTGTTCTAAAGAGGGGAAATGGGGAAAGGGGATGACATCTGTATTGTAAATAAATAAAATATCCAATAAAAACTTTATGGATATTGCTCATTACTACACATATAAATATTTTGCAATATTCACATTATGCCACACATGACAACCCATTTTTAACCCAACACAATGAATGTAGTGTTGTATTTAATAAAATATTTTATTACAGTGAAAAAAGTAAAAGAGAGTAACCTGTACACTGGTGCTACATGCCAGTTTGTTAGTTAACTCTAGTTTAACCTTAGGTCACATTCTCTAAGATGGAATCGGAACGCAAAGGTTCTTGTCAGGTTATAGCATGATTATCACTTACTTTATACCTAATATCCATATAAAGTTGATAATTGTCTTTTCAATTTCTTTGAATAATTGTTTTTATATTTGAAGGGAATTGCATTGAATCTGTAGATTGATTTTGCTAAGATCTGCATTTTTACTATATTAATTGTAATGATCCATGAACATAGGATATCTTTTCATCTTCTGATATCTTACATATTTTTTCTTTCAAGGCTTGAAATTCTTGGCGTACACAACTTTCATTTGCTTAGTTAGTGCTATGCTAAGATATTTTATATTAATTGTGGCTATTTGCAAGGGTGAGTGTTGTTTCCTTGATTTCTTTCTCAGCTGTTTTGTCATTTACATATAGAAGGGCTACTTTCCTGAGGGCCAGGATTGAGGGTTCTTTCTTCATGGTTCTTTCTTGAGGCAGAGGAGGAGAAAGATGATCATCAAGGGGAAAGACTTGGTGTTTTGAGATATTTAGGGTTGCTGTTTAATAATAATAAAACCACCAACCAAAAAGTATACATGGATGGGTCCATGGTTTCAGCAACATATGTAGAAGAGGGTTGCTTCACTGGGGCTTGGTGATTAATTTTCATGAGGAAACTTGGTTTGTAATTTTCTTTCGTCTTTTTTTCTTTCCTTCCTCCCTCCCTCCCTCCCTCCCTTCTTTTCTTTTTTCCTTGTCTCA
>NW_021604641.1:1453274-1526170 GCF_004785775.1 Grammomys surdaster | reverse complement strand
TCTCTCTCTCTCTCTCTCTCTCTCTCTCTCTCTCTTTCTCTCTCTCTTTCTTTCTTGACTCTGTGTGGGCTTACATATCAAGGTTTATGTGGCCACATAAAATGAATTTAGCAATGTTCCCTTTATTTTTATCTTGTAGAATGATTTGAGGACTATTGGTATTAGATCATCTTTTGAATATCTGGTAGGAATCTGCACAATGCATAACTGTGCCTGGGCTGTTTTGTTTGGGAGATATTTGTTAACTGATTCTATTTCCTCAGGGGTTTTCAGCATATTTAAATGTTTACCTGATATTAAGTTAACTTTGATAAGTATTATTCATCAAGAAAATCAACTTTTTATAAATTCTTTTTCCCCCCAATTTTGTGGAATAAATGTTTTCTAAGTATGAGTTAATAATTCTTTCTATTTCCATGTTGTCTGTTATTATGTCCCCATTTTCATCTCTGATTTTGTTCATTTCAGTGTTTTTTCTCCTGTATTTTAGATAGTTCAGATAAGAGTCTGCCATATTGTTAATTTTCTTTTCCTAATTTTTTGGTATTGTTCTCTTTGTTTTTATTTTACTTATTTCAGCTCTCAGTTTGATTATTTCCTGTCATCTAATCTGCTTGAGTGTGTTTATTTTTTATTCTAGAGGTTTCACATCTGGTATTTTGTTGCTAGTATGAGATCTCTCTAATTTCTTTATAAAAGCACTTAGCACCATGGTTTTTCCTTTTATCATCACTTTTTGTGTTCTATAAATTTATGTATGTTGTGCACATAGAATTGAATTCTGGGGACTCTTTAGTTTCTTTTGGTTTTATTACTGCCTTGACCTAGTAACCATTCAATAGAGAGTTACTCAGTTTTCACGTGTATTTAGGCTTTCTGTTCTTCCTCTTGTTGAAGTCCAGCTTCAATTGATGGTAATGTGATAGCACTCACAAATTTTAAACTTTCTTGTTTATACTGAGTCATATGTTGTGTTGGAGTATACAGTCAATTTTGGATATGGGGCTATAAGGTGTTGAGAAGAAGGTATTTTCTTTGGTGTTTGAGTGAATGTAGATATTTCTTAGGTCCATTTGAATCATAACAACTGTTATTTACAAGATTTCTCTATTTCTGCCTGGATGGGCTGTCCATTAGTTAAAGTTGGGTATTGAAGTCTCCAAATATCAATGTTTGAGATTCAAAATACTATTTAAGCATTAGAAATGTTCCTTTTACAAATTTGGATGCACTTGCCTTTCAGGCACAGATGTTGAAATCTGATAATTCTACTTGGTGGATTTTTTGCTTTGATGAGTGTATAGCTTCCTTCCCTGTCACTTTTGATTAATTTTGTTTGGAAGTCTATTTTCTTAGACCTTACAGTAGCTAAACCATCTTTCTTCTTACCCCCTGACATCCACGTTTTTAATCACTTTTTAACCCATAACTCAGAGATGAAATCTATCTTTGGTGTTGAGGTATGTTTGTTGTATGCAGAAGATGGTACAGTTTGTTTTTTGCATCCAATCTCTTCACCTGTGTCTTTTAAAAGGAGAATTGAGTCCATTGATACTGAAAGATATTAATGACCAGTAATTATGCAGTTATGCAATTTTTTGGTCATGTTAGTGAGGAGTAGTGTGTGTGTGTGTGTGTGTGTGTGTGTGTGTCTTTTCATTATTTTTTTTTATCGGTGTGAGATTATTGATATTATTCTTTCCTGGGTTTTTGGCTGATATTAACCTTCTTGGTTTCAAGTTCTTCTTCAAGTTCCTTTTTTAGTGCTAGATTTTTGTATAGACATTGTTTGATTTGGACCCTGTCATGGAATATGTTGCTTTTTCCATCTGTGGTGATATAATGTTTTGCTGGATATTGTAGTCTGGGAAGACATATGTGATACCTTTGATTCTGCAAGACACCTGTCCTATTCCATCTGTCTTTTAGAGTCTCCTTTAAGAAGCCTGGTGTAATTCTATTAGGTTTGCCTTTATATGATTTTGTTATCAATCTGTTATGAGTAGGTTAAAGAATTCCCCTTACCAAACTAGATAGTCATTCTGATATTGATATTAATTCAATATTCATTCAAATATTTATGTATTTCTGCTTTGTGATATAATTTTCTCATCTCAGAATAGATTTTCTCCTATATGAGCTATAGTATTCTGAATAAAGATTTACTCTCATAGTGAAAGAAGGTAATGGAATTCTGGTTTGTTCTCTGAAATTACAAACAATGGGTAAGTAGTTCTCATGGTATGGTTTCTACTGTTTCTAAAACAACAACAACAACAAAAAATGAACTCTAGTAAACTGAAGCAAGAAATGAAAAAGATGAGAGATAGCCAGAAAAGAGACTTGAAAAATGTAATGACAGTTGAGTCAAAAGTTGTTTTAACAGTATACTGTCAGTGAAGATATGTACCAATAGGAATACCCAGTCTTTATCAATTATTCCGTTTCAAAAAACATTCTAGGGAAAGAGAGAATAAAATCACTTAAGACACTGGCCATATACATCCTAATGTGAATAGGTATATATTAACTTAAACACAAAATAAGAGAAAAGTAAAGATAATAGTAGAATATGATGATAAGATCGACTAAGCATGAATATTTCTTCAATATTTGGATTCAGAATTATCTAAAATGTGATCCTCAATTACTTATGTAGTCAGTAAAAATATGAGAAGGAATAATGTCTATTTTTTTCAAGTTGTAAAGACTTTTTTCCTGAAAGTAGTATACTATTATTATAATGTATCATTTACATATATTTATTCATATTTGTTTGAACTTTTTATGAAAAATACATTTAGAATGTTGTCCACAGAAATTAGTGTAACAGTTTTAATATCAAGTAATGTTAGAACATTGTATATATTACCACCTAATCCTAGAATCACTTATACTAAATAAGCTAGAAATCTACTATGGTGCATTCTTTATTTCTCGTGGTTTCTACAAGCAACTCTCTATTTTTCCATCTATTCAGGCAAAGGATTGGACTGTTTCCTGTTATTGTGATTGTGTTATAGTGTATATTATTAATAATAAGCAAATTAATTTGAAGTTCCTTCCATAAGGGAAGATGATAAAATACTTTATAATTAGGAAAAACAACATTCTAATTAGAATATAAAGCTCATTAATGCATGATTCACCATTTATTAGATGTTTCTATTGTTTTGATTTAAGAGGTTTTGTGCAAAGATATTGTGGAAATATAGGCACATGTTGGTAGATGGATATGTGTCTTATTTGCTGGCAGGGATACACAGAAGCAGGGAAGTTAAAGCAGAGAATGTCTCTGTTGAGTTTCATCTTAAGTATGTTACAGATTTACATATTTTCTTAGTTATAGAATTGCAATATTATCTTATTGCTATGGATCATTTTTAAATTCATTTCTTAAATCTTATTAAACACATTTTTGTTGTAGTTTTGAGAATTACATAATTGAGTTCTTTAGGTTACCTCATTTTCACCCATCACTCTTTTCCCTCCAACATATATAAACCTCACTAACTCTATGATGTCTTCTTTCTAAATTATTAGGGTTAACAAGGATTTTTAAACTTTGTAAATGAAGTACTATTTACCTACATTGGTCTTATTTTGTTTTATTGTCTCAAAGCTTTGTCTCACATAAAAAATTGAAGATCTAATTTTTCCTTTTAAAAGTATTACAAGTTTAGGTCTTAACTATAAATAGTAATCTCATTAATTTTGAAACACTTGTTGAATGTGTGAAAAAATTATCCAGCTTCATTATTTTACCTTTAAAAAACTTCTTCTCCTTTGTTGAACACTAGTGACATTTGTTTTAAATCAATGACTATGAATGTGAAAGATGATGTCTGGAATTTAGCTTCACTTTGTTTCCTATGTTATATGTACATAGGCTTTTGAACATAATTAGAGACTTCTAAATTTTTATAATTATTTTGAAAAATTATTTAGGCTATGTCATGTTTGCTGGATTCCCATATAACTTGTGGTATTAACTTTCTTGGGGACCTGGAGTTTTGCCTGGTTTTTAGTTCAGAGTTGGGAATATTGGCAACTTAATACTAAGGTTTTATGTCTACATCATGTCATGTCTTAATGTGTTTTTAAATATATTTTTATTTATTTTTTTAAATCAAATCATAATTTTTACATATTTACACAGGGGTTATAAACAGACAAAAAAAGCAGGATGTGGAGAAGGGGATGACATTGGAGCATGGGTGTTCAGGGGGAGTACAGATATCTTTCAGAACAAGGTATCGACTGGGTGAAGGTTCAAGGGACAAGTCACTTGTCTATGATTAACTTGTCCTTATTTAAGTTGGTATTATCTGCCAAGGCTACCTATTTACAAGGTCTATGACTACTCAGGCTGGTAAATTTCCACAAAAGCTGCCTGTTTATAATAGCTTATAGCTCTCTGTTTCAATGTTTTAACAGAGATACCCAAGACTTGGTGTTAGCATACATGTAAGACAGGCCTGTTGCTGATTTTAGGCCTATGGCTGATTTTAGGCCTTCAGTGTGTAAGCAGGGCTGCCCCTGACATCTCCTCCTTTCTCTAAGTATAGAAGGGCTGTGGCGATTCTAATCTTGCAAAGGTGGGGATAGAGGCCTGACCTCCAGTAATTGAAGGGGACTTTGTAATGGCTCTGGTCCCCCTGTTGTTGTCCAGTGAGGCATGAGGGCCATACCCATCCTGATGTCTTTTTCCTGGAGAGGGGATACTTTTGACATCAACCCCTATGCAGTCAGGCTTGTCCCTCAGGGAACCCAGAGAGATATTTTTAACTATTAATTATATTCCCTTGCAGTGCTTAGCCTCGCAGCCTAAGCAAGAATTCAGATAGCCAGTCAGAAGGGGTTCTGGGTGGCCCCTCTCTGCTTGGTTTAGTTGTACAAGTCCCCTTCTTTAGGTTGAGTGGAGATGGGTTTTGGGAACACCCTGGATAGAGTAACAACCTCATCTTTAGTCTTGTGGTCCTCCATAGCTAACTTATGATAATGTATCTTAATAGGTTTTGCTACCAAATTATTTATCTGTTGTTTCACAAAGTTAGTCAGTCTATTTAAGGCCCAGGGACCATATTTAAGTATCAATCATTCTCAATATTACCTCATAGTCTCAAAAAAATACATGTACATTGTTAAAGCATTTCCATCCCTGCAGTTGCTTCAGGCAGGAATAAATATGAGTCAGAGTTTTGACTGTGGGTTGGCAACCCAATCCTTCACATGATGCTGTCTTTCTGTGGGAAGTGAACTCTATAAGTTCCCTCACCCATGAAGTTCCCTCACCTATTTCATAGATGAAGTAGGGCACTTCATCTATGGTTTCTCCCTTTGAGTCCTAAGAGTCTATCACCTCTCAGGTCTTTGATACATTCTGGAGGGTTCCCCCAACCTCCTACCTCCCATAGTTGCCTGTTTTCATTCTTTCTGCTGGCCCTCCAGGCTTCAGTCCTTTTCCCTCACTTAATACCAGATCAGGTTCCCCTCTTACTCCACTATCATATCTATTTTCTACTTTCCCAGCCAGGTCATTTCCTCCTCCCTCCCCCTTGTGATTGATTTCTTCTTTCTCCCAAGTAGAACTGAAGCATCCTTACTTGGGCCCTTCAGCTTGTCAACATTTTTGATTTTTGTAGACTGAATCTTGAATAATCTATATATTTTTTTGCTAATATCCTCTAATTAGTGAGTACATGCCATCATACCATGCATTTCCTTTTGGGTCTGAGTTACCTCACTCAGGATAATATTTTCTATCCACTGGCCTGTAAAACTCAGGATGTTCTCATTCTTAACAGCTGAGTAGTATTTCATTGTATAAATGAACCACAATTTCTGTATCCATTCTTCTGTTGTGGGACATCTGGTTGTTTCCCACTTCTGGCTATCACAAACAAGGCCACTGTGAACATAGTGGAACATGTGTCCCTGTGGCTTGGTGGGGCATCTCTTGGGTATACTTCAAAGAGTAGTATTGCTGAATCTTCGGGTAGATCTATTTCCAATTTCCTGAGGAACCTCCTGATTGATTTCCAGAGTGGTTGTACCAGTTTGCAATCCCACCAGCAACGGAGGAGTGTTCCCTCTTTCTCCACATCCTTGCCAACATGTGCTGTCACCTGAGATTTTGATCTTAGTCATTATGATTAGTGTAAGGTGGAATCTCAGGGTTGTTTTCATTTGCATATCTCTGATCACTAAGGACTTTGAACATTTCTCAAGGTACTTTCTCAGCCTTTTGAGATTCCTCTCTTGTGAATTCTCAGTTCACTTCTATACCCCATTTTTTGATTGTCTGGGTTTTTGATGGTTAGCATCTTAAGTTTTTTATATATTTTGGATATTAGCCCTGTATTGGATATTGGGCTAGTGAAGATTTTTTTCCTAGTCCCTATGTTGCCGATTTGTCTTATTGGCTATGTCCTCTACCTAATAGAAGCTTTCCAGTTTCATGAGGTCCCACTTATCAATTCTTGATCTTTGAGTGTGAGCCATTGGACTTGTGTTTAGGAAATTTCACCCTGTGCCAATGAGTTCAAGGCTCTTTCTTTCCCATTTTCTCTTCTATTAGATTCAGTGTATCGGGTTTTATGTTGAGGTCTTTGTTCCATTTGTACTTGAGCTTTGTGCAAGGTGGCAAATATGGGTCTAGTTTCATTTTTCTACATATAGACAACCAGTTAGACCAGCACCATTTATTGAAGATGCTTTCTTTTTTTCTATTGTATATTTTTGGCTTCTTTGTCAAAGATCAACTGTCCCTAAGTGTGTGGTTTTACTTCTGGGTCTTCAAGTCTATTCCGTTGCTTAACGTTTGTATCTCTGTATATATAACATGAAGTTTTTATCACTATTGCTTTGTAGTAAAGCTTGAGGTCAGGGGTTGTGATTCCCATACCTCTTCCTTTATTTTTAGGAATTTTTTACACTATTCTGAGTTTTTTTGTCGTTCCAGATGAATTTGAGAATTGCTCTTCCATGTCTTTGAAGCATTGTGTTGTGATTTTGACGGGGATTGTATTGAATCTGTAGATTGCCTTTGGTAGGATGGCCATTTTTACTATGTTAATTCTGCCAAACCATGAGCATGAGAGATCCCTCCATTTTCTGAGAATTTCTTTGATTTCTTTCTTGAGAGACTTGAAGTTATTGCCATACAAGTCTTTCACTTGTTTGGTTAGAGTTATCCCAAGATGTTTTATATTATTTGTGGCTGTTTTGAAGGGAATGGATTCCCTAATTTCTTTCTCAGCCTGTTTATTATTTGTATAAAGGAAGGTTACTGGTTTTTTTTTTTAGTATTATGGCTTCATAGAATGAACTGGTTAGTGTTCCTTCTGGTTCTATTTTGTGGAATAGTTTGAAGAGTATTGGTGTTAGGTCTTCTTTAAAGGTCTGATAGAATTCTGCACTAAATACATCTGGACCTTGGATTTTTTTTTTTGGTTGGGATGTTTTTAATTATTTCTTTTATTTCCTTATGGGATATATACCTGTTTAGATAGTTGACATGCTCTTGATTTAATTTTGGTATGTGGTATCTGTCTAGAAAACCATCCATTTCATCTAGATTTTCCAGTTTTGATAAATATAGGCTTTCGTAGTAGGATTGGATGATTATTCTAATTTCCTCCATTTCTGTTGTTATATCTCCCTTTTCTTTTCTGATTTTGTTAATTTGTATATTGCCTCTGTGCCCTTTAGTTAATTTGGCTAGGTGTTTATCATCTTGTGGTTCTCTCAAAGTACCAGCTTTGGTGTTCTTGATTCTTTGTATTGTTCTCTTTGATTCTATTTGGTTGATTTCAACCTGAGTTTGACTGTTTCCTGCTATCTACTCCTCTTGGGTAAGTTTGCTCCTTTTTGTTCTAGACTTCTCAGGTATGCTGTTAAGTTGCTAGTATGAGATCTCTTGAGTTTCTTTACCATCACTCTTAGTGCTATGTATTTTCCTCTTAGCGCTGCTTTAATTGTGTCTCATAAGTTTGGGTACGATGTGTCATTGGTTTCATTAAATTGCAGGAGGTCTTTAATTTCTTTCTTCATTTCTTCTCTGACCAAGTTATTATTGAGTGGAGAGTTTGTCAGTTTCCACATGCATGAGGGCTTTCTGTTGACATTGCTATTATTGAAGACTATCCTTAGGCCATGGCGATCTGATAGGATGCATGGGATTATTTCAATCTTTTTTATTGTTTGACAGTTGTTTTGTTTTTTGTTTTGTTTTGAGATGTATTTCTTATATATAGCAATTTGCTGGATCTTGTTTTCATATCCAGTCTGTTAGTCTGTGTCTTTTTATAGTTGAGTTGAGTCTTTTAATGTTTAGAGATATTAAAGACAGATGACCGTTGATTCCTGGTATGTTTGCTTTTCTAGGTGGCTTTATGTGCTTATGGTTTGTTCTTTTGGGCTTTGTTATGAGATGCTTAATATCTTGTCTTTTCTTTGGTGTAGGTACCTTTCTAGTGTAGGAGGTTTCCTTCTAGGATCCTCTGTACAGCTAGATTGATAGACAGATTCTATTTGAAGTTGGTTTTGTCTTGGAATATTTTGTTTTCTCCATCTATATTAATTGAGAGTTTTGCTGGGTATAGTACCCTGGGCTGGAACTTTTGTTCTCTGAGAGTCTGCATGACCTCTGACTATGTTTTTCTGGCCTTCACAGACTCTGTTGAGATGCATTGTATAATTCTGATAGGTCTACCTTTTTATGTTATTCTCTTTTTCTTTGCAGGTTTAATATTCTTTCTTTGTTTTCTGCATTTAGCATTTCAATTATTATGTGACTAGAGGATTTTCTTTTCTGGTCCTACTTATTTGGTGTTCTATAGGCTTCTTGTATCTTATTGCCATTTCTTTCTTTAGGTTGGAAAAGTTTTCTTCTATGATCTTGTTGAAGATGTTTTCAAGTCTGTTGAGCTGGGAATCTTCATTCTCCTCTGTTCTGATTATTTGTAGGTTTGGTATTTTCATTGTGTTCTAGATTTCTTGGATGCTTTGGGTTAGGATTTTTCATGTTTTTAATTTTCTTTAAGAGTTGTGTTAATATCTTCTACAGTATCATCCGGTATCATCTACATCTAAGATTCTCTCTTCTATCTCTTGTATTCTGTTGATGATACTTACATCTGTAATTCCTTATCTCCTTTCCAGGTTTTCAATTTCGAGGTTTGCTTCGATTTGTTTGTTTGTTTGTTTGTTTGTTTGTTTTTCTTTCTAATTCTACTTTTTGGTCTTAGACCACTTTTTTTCAATTTATTCACCTGTTTAATTTTGTTTCCTGTATTTCTTCAACAGATTTATTTGTTTCCTCTTTAAGTACTTCTATCTGTTTGCCTGTGTTTTCCTGTATTTCTTTCAGTGATTTATTTATATCCTCATTAAAGGACTCTATTGTCTTCATGAAATAGAATTTTAGGACAGCTTCCTGATTTTCAAGTATGTTGGTGTATTCAGGGCTTGCTGTGGTGTGATAAATGGGTTCTGATCATGCCATGTGTATTGGCTTCTGTTGTTTATGGTCTTGTTCTTGCTTCTTACCATCTGTTTATTACTTCTGTTTGCTAGTCTGCAAGACTCTGTTTGGAGTCTTCCTCTTTTGTCCCTGGGTTGCTTCAGGTCTCCTAGTAGGCTTGTGGCCCTGGCTGTAACAGACCATGTGTGTGCCCTTCCAAATGGGGTCTCTTCAGAGGGGCAGAGCTGCTGATCCATCACACCAATTTCAGTAGTTCTCCTGGGAGGCATTCAAACTGTTGGGTCTTCAGAGGAGCAGTCAAGCTGTTGTCCTATGTGAAGATATTCTCCAGGGTGGCGGGTGGAGGCTATGGAATGTAGTTTCTGTTTCCTTGTTTGCAGCAAAACTCCAGGGAGGCTTTTAGTCTGTTGGCTCAGTTGTCCTGCATGCCACAGAAGCCCCAGGATGTCTTCAAACTGTGATGCCTTTTAGCCAGTTGCTCTATGTACAGAGGAGCTCCTGAGATGCCTTCAAGCTGTGGTGTCTTCAGGGGAGCAAACAAGCTGGAGAACAGTTGCTCAGTTGCCCTTTCTTTCTTTTTCTATGTACTATGATGAGACATATAAAATAATAGCAGTATAATAATAATAATGATGATGATGATGATGATGATAAAGAATAGATAAAGTAAAAAAAAAGAGAGAAACAAACCAAATAGAATGAAAAACAATGGCCAGTGCAAAGACCCAATTAACAAATTCAGACACAGAAATAAAGAAGTTCAAAGTCAGAGAAAGTATTTAAAAACACAAAACTGGAGACCAGTGTATGTATGTAAGGTGAAAGAATGAAAGAACACAAGAAGAAAGAAAGAAAAGAAAGAGAGAGAGAGAGAAAGAGAGAGAGAGAGAGAGAGAGAGAAAGAGATTGAGAAAGAGAGAAAGAAAGAGAGAGAAAGAAAGACATGAAACTTCAAAAATGTAATTGAGTTCATTTTGTGTTTCCCATCTACGACTGAGCATGGGGACTAAGTAGCCTTAAGCATAGACTGTGTACTCAGTGAAACTATTGGTTATCAACATGCTCCATTACAAAGCAGTTATCAATTGAAGATAGTTTCTGTGTTAGAGATTAAGGCTTGTGTTGAATCCCTGAGTTACTTTTGGGACCTCACCAAGCTGAGTAGTAGATTGGTCGTGTGCATGTTGCATTGGGCTCTGTGAGTTCATACATGCATCAGTCTTGCTATGCTTAGAAGATCTTATTTCCATAGAGTTCTTCATGCATTCTGGTCCTTACAAATTTTCTATTTCCTTCTCCTTAGGATTCACTGTTTCTAAAATGGGGTAAGTATTTAGCATTGCAACACTAATACTAATGAGGAACTGATAATTACTGTGTGATTATTCTGTATCATGTATTAGGCAAAATACGCATTTTATTTTTGTGATTTCATCTAGGATACAGATCTGAAACAAGTATTAGAAACCTGTAGTATTAAAGCTGTAAGTAAACTTAAGAATTAATAATTTAAATATATAGAAGTCATCATGCTGACTATAAATATTGCAATTAAATTTGGTTATTTTCCTGACATTTCTATTGTGTCTCAATCATTGAACCATATTATATTTAAAAATTGGGATTTCATAAACATAATACTAAAGCATACATTTGCAGCAGTATTGTTTTTATAATTTAGGGATTTCAACTCATGAATAGGAACGATTTGTGACTTCAGCATAGAAATAATTCTAATCACAGGCAGTTTAAATCAGAGATGGAGTTTAGTTATTCATACTTTAATATAAGCCTACACATGAGGGTTATAATACAGAGTATTTAAAAAATCTCAAGTATTGTGCACTCTCAAGAGCATGAAATTAATTGTTTTCTCATAGTCTTATATGCTATGTGGGTGTCTCTAAACTTAACCGCAAAGAGTTGCTAAGAAATCTCTGGTTCTCAGTTTTCTCTGCTTTTGAAAATTGAGAACATAGGTGACTTTAGAGATAAATGATGCAATTAAAATCTGATAACATACACCCAGAAGCCACTAGTGCTCCAGAATATTTCACTGTATGGTCTTTCTCTTTATAGGAAATGGTGTTTCTAATATGATTCATAGAAAATTGCAAGTTTAGAGATGAAAGATAGGAAGGCCTGAATAAGTTATTCATTGTGTAGGAATTTTACCTTCTCTGTTTGCAAATAGATTTATATGGATTCAGAGTGGTGGAATTAATTTCCATCATATGTCTATAATTTTTCCAGATTTTTTTAGGCTTGCCTCAATACTTATAGCAGAAAATTGTGACCAAAATAAAAAATGGTGTATAAGAATTTGCTCAAAAATATAGAATCATTTTAGAATAAAGATATTATATAGATATATAAATTATAACTGTGACTTTGATATGTACATGTATGTATGTACATATACACTATAATAAAATAGATCTAATATTGTTAAAAATACAAGTAATTGTGAAAGGTAAAGCTTAAGTATAAGAACTAATTTTAAATTGTTTATTAGAAAGTAGAGATATAATATGTTAAACTGAAAGATGAAACTTTATAGAGATATATTTTAGACATATAAAATATAAAATCGCAAGCTTCTGCTAAAATATTCAGAATATATTTTTCTGAACAATTTTTGTCAACAGTTGGAGGAAAGGTGTCATAAGAAGCTGGTATTTAAAAATTAAACCCTTTTATAATTATGTCTTTTTATTTTCTGAACATTTATAACTTTAAAAAATGAAAATTAAATGAACAGAGAATGTGGGAGGAAGAGTAGAACATAGAGAAATATTTTGCATTTTAAAAATGTAATTAACTATTCAAAATAATGGCTTGGTGCCTAGCAACATCTGAGATTGACCTGAAGAGGTTCTTTTGTTTATTAAATTTATGAAGAACTATTATAAACCTATGGATTTTGGCATATTGCATGAGACTTTCTATACTGGAGCCATTAATCTTTAACATTTTTTATTTCCACAACTAAATATTATTGTTAGTAATGTTTAAATAACATATTTAACAATCTCCTAGGTAGAACAATAAAATTATAGAGCATCTACTATACATAATGAAATATAATGAGCAAAATATATCAAGTATCAATGGACACTTGATATTTTCAGTATTTAAAATAAAAAACGAACCATGAACATTAAAATAATGGTGGGTAAATATCAAGACAGAAATAAATTTTAAAAGATTTTAAAAACATAATTATAGAAAAGAGAAGTGTCTTGGGCAGTTAAGTGTTTGAGGAACTATGTTTGGATTTCTAGAACCTTAGTAAAAGCCTGACCTAAGTAGTTAGTCTATAATCCCATTGCTGTAGAAAGAAACAGGATGATACATGGAGAATTCTAGGTAGCCATTTTAGCCAATGGATGATTTCTATGTTCAGTGAAAGAATAACTCTCAAAAGAAAAACTGTATGGTGAAGACTGAGGATCCCACACACTTAATAATGGCATGTTACTTTCTATACAAGATTACGTATACATACATACACATAAATACTTTACAACATACACATACACACACACACACACACACACACACACACACACACACCAAAATCAATTGCTAGGTTATTTTTGTTTGCTTTGATTGCAATTTAAGTAAATGTAACATCAAAATAAAATTTGACACATTTAACTGAATTTGAGCTAAGAAGGGAAGGAGGAACATGGGTGAAAAAGCAGACCCCAAGAGGAGAAGAGGGGAACATGATAAGGTGTTGGGTGGGGGAAACCGGACTGAAGTCCTGAGGGCCAGCAGAAAGAATGGAAACAAGCAACCTCAGTAGGTAGGAGATAGGGATCAGAGATCTGGTAGGTGAGAGACTCTCAGGGCCTTAGATGAAATGTCCTACAGTAGGAAGAGGGAATTTGTAGAGTCCACCTCTAGTAGAAAGACAGGGCATCAAGTAGAGATATGGGGATACTATCCCACAGTAAAAAACTCTAACCCAGAATTGTTTCTGTCTGAAAAAATTACGGGAACAAAAATGGAGAAGAACTTGAGGAAAAGAGGTCCAATGACAGGCTCAAATTGGGATCCAACTCAGGGGGGAGGCCCCAAAGCCTGACATTCTTATTGATACTATGGTGTGCTTACAGAAAAGAGACTAGCGTGACTTGCCTCCTAAAGGTCCAACAAGTAGTTGAAAGAGTCTGATGCAGATATTTATATTCAACTAATGGACAGAAGCAGGTGACCTCTCTGGTTGTGTTAGGGAAAAGGTAGAAGAAACTCAGGAGGAGGGCGACCCTAGAGGAAGATCAGCAGTCTTAACTAACCAGGAATCCTGGGACCTCTCAGAAACTGAACCACCAACCAGGCAGCATACACAAGCTGATATGAGGCCCCCAACACTTATAGAGCAGAAGATTGCTTGGTTATACCACAGTGAAAGAAGATGCACCTAACCCTCAAGTGACTTGAGGCCCCAGGGATAGGGGAGGTCTAGTGGGGTTGAAGGTCTAGGGACATCCTTGTTGAGCCAGGGGAGGGGAGGAGGTATGAGATATGGAATAGTGAGAGGATAGACCGGGAGGGGGATAAAATCTGAACTGTAAAATAAATAAATAAATAAATAAATAAATAAATAAATAAAATTTAAAAAATACAAAAATTATATGCTCAACCTGATTAGTACATTGTCATCATAATTTAATTTGAATGCCTAATAATTCATTTGGTTTTAGTTACTATTCCAAAGATAAATGATGGCAATTATTAAACTATAAAACAAGTTGGAAATTATAAGATGTCATAATAACCATAATATTATAAGGAAACAGTATGCATTGCTTCTTACTATAATGTCTAAAACATCTTCCAGTTTGCATCTGTAATTATATAACTCAAATCCCTGACATCAGCAGTTAGTGTGTAGCATTTAGTCCTGCATAGAACCAAATGCTAGCTTTGTAGGTCAATGAGATTATCAATGCGTTAATACAATTAGGTTCAGACAGTTAATGAACACTAAATTTAAGGAATTAAAGGGAACTTCAAGGTGATAAGTCAATAGTTAGAACTTCTCAAAATAATGTTGTGAAGTATTTTCAAATATCCAAATGAAAACTTTTAACTGAAAAGAATAGCAGCTGACATATATTTCACTACAAGGAATTAACAGAGTTGGACATGGACAGTTAGTCTTTAAAGCTGAAAAACAGACAAGAAAAAAAGAACAATTTAGAAATACTAACCAAAACCTCTTAGATTCTGTGAAAGCACTAAGCCTACACATAAAATAATGTATGTAGGAATCATGTGTTCCACAACAGATAAAGATATAATAGTATAAACAGCTCAACAAGTGTGAAATGAAGTAAACATGAAAAAACACATGTGTAAAGTATAGGTAAATTTATGCTTAGCGTACAAAACTTATTTAAAATTTTCTTTGTATTTAATATTGAGAATGTTGTATACATTACATGAATCATTCCTCTTTCCTATTTGTTCCCCAATTCAGGCGGTATTACCCTCACTCACTCTCACATTAACAGTTCATGGTCCTTTACTACATAAATATCATTGTTCCACAAAGATGCAAAGATACAAACACACACACACACACACTCACACATGACTTTTAAAATAGAACTTGCTGAGTACTTTTATTCATCTTACATGTGTTTATGTGCAGAACATACATAGATGTAATAAACACAACTGTAGCTTTCTAATGAAGAGTAATGTGAGCAGTGGGATAAAATGATTTCATATTACTAGTTTTAATATTAATCTGAAGTAGATCTTTTGAAACACTAAAATCCTTATAAAACACACTAAATTTCATATTAAATATTTTTTTTTAATTATATAATAGTGTTGACTCAAGATTGATAGTACCTACTCCTCTTACAGTGGAGCTCAGTTTTATTTTAAATATGCTGTTAGCCTGCTATGTCCTAGAACTCCAGATCCAGTGGATCTGATAATATCATCTGCCTTAGATGCATACTTGCACTCATATGCAGTTACTCCTGACACAGTCACATACACACACACACAATTAAAAAATAAGTGTTAAAACATCATTTAAAATAATGTAAAAGTCTAAAGATTAAATTAAGTATATATGCATGTGTGTGTGCGTAAATTTTATTTAAATACATTGTGAGCAGAACAATACAATTATGTAAGACATGGAAATGATTCTCAATTGTTAATTCTCAATTTAATTCTCAAAATCAAAGAAGTGTTTAGATATGAGAAAGTTTAAATATTATCTACATTGAATATGAATTACTAAGTACACCTAGCATGGATGATGTAAAACAGTGGGGTGGTGGGCTGGGAGAAGCAGCTGGGTGCCTGGTTGAGCAAGTCTTGAACCCTGGATGTTTATCAGGACTACAGGCTCTGCCCCCAGGCCCTGGTTCTTTTCATTCAGCTTCGGCCCTCCACAGCCTCTCCCAAAGAGAAGTCTATGACCATCAGTCATGAAGAACAATGCCTCAGGCTCTCCCACATGTAGATGAAGTATCTCCAAGCTCTCATACCAAGCCAATAGGTGTTATCTGCTGCCAGACCATAGCCCACCCTGAAACTGTGTATAAGGGCTCTATTCAGGAGAAGTAAAGGTGTATTCGAGAAACATTCTGGTGTCTGAGGGTTTCTGTTGCAAGAGTTGTAACACTAGACCTATAACACTTGGGGAGAGATCTGCTTTCCTGAAACCTTCCTGGGGCACCAAGCTGCTTCCTTGCCAGCTAATTGGCTTCCTATTGGCCCAGCCCAGGCCAGCTCAGTGCTGAGAGACAAGTGCAGCACCTGGGAGTGACTGAGTGGCCACATCAGAGACTCAGGCAGAGGCAGCAGTAGGGGCAGGCAATCTCTCCTTCCTGCTTGAATTCTGTACCCTTTGGCCCAGACCTCTCACACCAGGCCTGGCCAGTCCAACGGACAGTGGAGATGCGGGCAGAGGCAGTGGCAGAGACGGTAGCAGACCCTCCCTGCTCTCACTCTGTCCTCAGCCAGGAGATCATCATGGGACACCCTCCGGAACTGGGGACCCAAATAAAACTACAACATCAATAGATTCCAGAACAGCTAGGGAAATTTTTCCAACACTCAGAAGCCTCCAATAGGGTGTAGGTGTTTGGAAAATACTAATCTTTTTAAATTAAAGCATAGAATAAAAACATTGCATTTTGAGAGTATATAGAAGATACTACAACTTTCAGCTCATTCATTCCTGAGTTAACCTTCTTTTGAACATATACAAAGGAATAGAGCGCTGGTGATCAATTATTGCCTGGATGTTTTTGTCCTGGATAATATCAGCTGCAATGTCTTCAGAAATTTAGAACAGTTTTCATTCTTCTGTTTGCTTTTTTCTTTTTCATGTCCAATCCAGTTTCTTATTGTTTTTTATAGATTGAGCTTCCTATTTTTGGATCTTGTTTTGTCATTCCTGCACTAGCATGACTGCTATAACTCATGTTCGGTTGATTTGTCGAAGCAGCTTTTGTATATATGCATTTAAAAATTTAAGGCAATAACTGCCAGTTTATTAAGGCCATCTGCTGCTATTTTTAAGTATGTTCTGATAAATTATTTATGAAAGGGAATTTATAAAATGAATCATCTTATTTCTGATCAGTTTGTTCTAAACAAAAATTTTAAGTAAGGTACAAAATCCCCAGTAAGTACAGGTAATTGCAACCAAGTTCTGTGATCTGATTTCTGAGTTTGGTTCTAGGAATCATAGGATCAAATGAATTGTCTCCTGTCAAGTTTTTCTTTTGATAAAACACACACACACACACACACACACACACACACACTACACTGCTGGTTTTGTGTGTCAACTTGACAACTTGATACAAGCTGGAGCTATCACAGACAAAAAAAGCTTCAGTTGAGGAAATTCTTCCAAGAGATCCAGCTGTAAGGCATTTTCTCAATTAGTTATCAAGAGGGTGGGGGATGTGAGCTTGTGGGTGGTACCATCAATGGTCTGGTAGTCTTGGGTTCTATAGGAAAGCATGCTGAGAAAGCCAGAGGAAGCAAGTCAGTAAGTAACATCTCTCCATGGCCTCTGCATTAGCTCCTGCTTCCTGACCAGCTTGAGTTCCAGTCCTGACTTCCCTTTGGTGATGAACAGCAATGTGGAAGTGTAAGCTGAATAAACCTTTTCCTCTCCAACTTGCTTCTTGGTCATGATGTTTTGTGCAGGAATAGAAATCCTGACTAAGACAATTAGTACCAGCATAGTGGGGTATTCCTGTGACAACCTGACCATTTTTTTAGGGAGGACTGTTAAAGGACTTTGGGACTTTGAGCTAGAAGAGCCATTGGGATGTTAAAAGCTCTGTGGGATCTTCTGTAGGAGTTTGGATGATAATGTTGAGAACAGTGCAGAAGACGGAGGCCTGGCTTATGAAATTTCAGAGGGAAGATCAAAGACTCTTATCAGGGCCACTGCTGTTTTGTTTGTGAAGAATTCTGTGGTTTTGGTTAGAATCAGCTGTGATTACCAATATACAAGAACTACTAAAGCAAAACCTTTGCATTACTGGGACTATTGATGCTGGTTAGCAAGAGACCAATACCACTGAGATGAAATCTTCCAGGAAATGTTTTCCAAGAGCACAGAGGCTGTGTTCCAGAGGCAGCCACAGTTGTACCTCATGATGGCAGCCAGACTAGTAGCAACCAATGTGGTACTAGTTTTGAAGGCATGAAGGGGTCATGAAGAGCAGCTGAGGCTCAGGGCTGTGAGAGGCCATGAAAGGCTACTGGTGAAGTTGTAGCCTCAGCTGCAGTTGACAACCCAAGACTGAAGGGGTCATGCAAAGGATTTGAGGCCTGGCACCATGAAGAAAGCCTATGGGCTACTGGTGAAGCCTAGTTACAGCAGAAGACAGAACCATTTTGGAGATGCCAGTACCATAAGATGACGACCAAGAATAGCAGCAGCAGTAGATTACAGGCAGCTGGAGCCTAGAAGACAAGGTGTGTGTTACAAAGAGTAGAGTTGGAGAAGTGGCCCAAGCCCTTGGAGGAGCCCAGAAGATCTTGACTTGAATCTCAGACATTGGAAGGTTGGAGTTTGATTTTCCTTTTGATTGTAAATGTGCCCTGATATTTTTCCCTTTTGAAGGATTAAGTATTTTAGTCAAGTCCACAGTTAAGAGAATTTTAATTTTAAAAATACTTTAAATTTTAAAAGCGATTGAATATTTTAAAGGGATTAAAATTTTAATATGTATGAATTTGCAAAAACTGTGGAAATCTTAATGCTATATAGATCTGGGGAATGAATAAGAAAGTAAGGGTTGAGATTTAATAGTTATGTGTTTTGTGCCAAGTTAACAAGGAGTCAATTGTACCTACTGGTTTTGTGTGTCAACTTGGCACAAGATGGAGTTATCATAGAGAAAAAAGCATCAGTTGAGAAAATGCCTCCATGAGATCCAGCTGTAAGGCATTTTCTCGATTAGTGAGCAACATGGGGAGGGGATTGAGGGTGGTACCATCCTTGGGTTGGTAGTCTTATGTTCTATATAAAAGCATGCTGAGCAAGCCAGGGGAAGCAAGCCAGTGAGTTACATCCCTCCATAGCCTCTGCATCAGCTCCTGCTTCCTGGCCAGCTTGAGTTCCAGTCCTAACTTCATTTAGTGATTAGCAGCAATATGAAAAGTGTAAGCTGAATAAACCCTTTCCCCCCCAACTTACATCTTGGTCATGATGTTTTGTGCAGGAATAGAAACTCTGACTAAAACACACACACACACACACACACACACACACACACACACAGATAAATAAACAGAGATAATAAAATTTTAAATAGTAGCTTTCAAAATCAATTTGCCATAAAAATAAAAACATAAACTTTCACCCTATAAATGAATAACCCAAATTAAATACCTTGCCTAAATGTAATCCATTGTTCTAAGAGAAAAATTGGAGAAAAAATATAACTGAATTCAATAAAATTATTTTTATGCACTAGTAAATGAATAATCCATAAATATAAAAATAATAATATATAATTCTTGAAAAATGTAAAATTCAGCTTTGCTCAATATAAGTATCTACTATGAAAATAAAAAGATGAAGCTCAATATGATGAAAGCATTTTGGAAATCAGATGGAAAAAGAAAGTCATGTATTTATGATGCATAAAGTTTAATTTAAAGTCAGTAATGAAGAAAGTTCATCAAGTATCAATTGGAAATTACATACACATACAACTCAAATTATTAAAAAATATAAGGAATATGGATTGTTCATGTAAACCACTGGGGACTCTGTTCTACTGACTGGTAAGAATATAAAATATTACTACCAGTTATGGAAGACACTTACACTCTTAAAATGCAGAGTGTATTTTGCCCTTGAAGGCCAACCATTGACTTTTAAAATTTATTCTAACAGTTAATTGGAATATAAGTCTACAAGAAAGCACACAAATATCTGTCACAGTTTCATTCCACTGTTGCAAAGATGTGTGAGTATGTTAAATCTCCATCAGTTAATGGATAAACTGGATTTGCATAAAATTGAATGTTATTCAGCACTGAAAATAGTTGAGTTAACAAGCACAAAGGACATATATAGAAGTCAAGTACATATTGCTAAGTGAAAGAACCCAGGCTGAAAATGATTCAAGTTTATAATTCAAATATATTGCATTTTGACAATGGTAATTTGAAGGAAGAAATAAAGAGATTATGAGGGATTGTAAGAGTGAAAATTTTGAAATACAGAGAATGGTGGTTGAAAACTTTTCTATTTGATACTACATTGATGACCATTCATCTTTTCAAACACCTGAAATTCACAACAGCAAAAGGGGCAATGATAAACTATACATAAGGGTGCTTGCACCACAGGTAAGCAATAAGAGAGCTTGTTTGAGTTTCTGTGTTCAAATGTTCAGAATTCAACAAAAAGTTATGCCTGGGAATGTGAGTCTATAGCTCCAGTGTTTGATGAGGGGGTAGTGGATATCTGAGTCTTCCTAGTGCTTGCTGACAATCACTGAAGCAAAAACCAAACCCAAAATGAAAGCAAACCAGTGAGCTATATGTTCAGTGAGAGACTCTGGTTCAAAGTAATACAGTGAAGATTAACACTATATTCCCCTGACCTCCTCTTCTGTAGCCATGCACATGTACATACACATGAACACACATATTTAAACAGGAATCCAACATACAATTAAGTATAAATAAGTAATTGATATGGATATTGAGTGAAATGATATACATATATTTGTATCAGTTATTGAAAATGTTCTACTTTACTAAAGACTATAAGGGTCTTTCTCTGACTATTAAAATGTTCTACTTTATCAACTAGATAGTGGTGAACAGTATAAATGCTTAGTCATTTTATGTAATATACATGTAAGTTTTATTCAGTCTATTCTATACATGATGCTTTTAATGTGACTAAAGAAAAGCAAAGACAGAAAAACATGTAGTTTTTTTTTTTTAAATCAGAGATTTGTATTTTATGTTTGGAGTTAAAATGATGTTCTCTAAATTTTAATATATAATAAAACCATATCCAAATATATTATGAGTAAAGAATAAATGGCAGACTTGCTTTTTGAATGAAAACAAATTTATCTAGGGATATAACAAAATGTTATCTCTTCTCACCAGCTGTTTTCAAACTATGGCATTTACAGAAATCTTTGTAAAATATGCTTTGCCAATTTCAAATTCATTCATTCAAGAATGAAAATGAACATATGGATGTCATAGTATTACGTCTGTGATTAAAATTTCTTTTCTAATTTAAATTAAAAGTGACTTGAGGAATGCAACTTGTTTCAATCATTATTTTTCTTTTTTTTTCTTTCTTTATTTATTGAATGTTTTATTTACATTTCCTATGTTGTCCCCTTACCCCATCCCCCACCTGCCCAGGAACCCCCAACCCCCTCACCCCTCCTCCTTCTTCTCTGTGGATGTAACCTCTATCTACCCCCCCCACTACCACCTCCCCACCCTCAAAATTCCCACCCCCTGGGGCATCCAGCCTTCATGTGGTCAAGGTTCTCTTCTTCCACCTATGCCCAGCAGGGCCCTCCACTCTTACATATTCAACTGAAGCACTGGATCCCTCCCTAAGTGCTCCCAGGCTGGTGGTTTAGACCCTGGGAGCTGTGGTTGGTTGGTATTGTTGCTCTCCTCATAGTGCTGCAAAACCTTTCAGCTCTCCTTCAGTCTTCACTCTAACTCCTCTATTGAGAATCCCATGATCAGTTCAATGGCTAGTTGTGAGCATCTGCCTGAGTATGTCAGACTCTTGAAGACCTCTGAGGAGATAGCCATATCAGGCTCTTATCAGCATACACTTCCTGACTTCCACATCAGCCTCTACCTTTGGTGATTGCACATGGGATAGATACTCAGGTGGAGTGGTCTTCAGAAGGCCCCTCCTTCAGGTTGTGTCCCTCACTTTGTCTCCATATTTGCTCCCTTGAGTAATTTGTTGCTCCTTCTAAGAAGGACCGAATCACCCCCACTTGGTCTTCCTTCTTTATGGGCTTCATGTGGCCTGTGAGTTGCATCTTGGACATTTCAAGGTTCTGGGCTAATATCCAATAATCAGTGAGTGAATACCATGTGTGTTCTTTTGTGATTGTCTTACCTCACTCAGGATGATAATTTCTAGTTCCATCCATTTACCTAGGAACCTCTCGAATTCATTGTTTTTAATAGCTGAGTAATGCTCCATTGTGTAAATATACCACATTTTTTGAATCCATTCCTCAGTTGAAGGACATCTGGGGTCTTTCCAGCTCCTGGCTATTATAAATAAGGCTGCTATGAACATAGTTGAGCATATGTCCTTGTTATATGTTCGAGCATCTTCTAGGTATATGCCTAGGAGTGGTATACCTGGATCCTCAGGTAATGCAATGTCCAATTTTCTGAGGAACCGCCAGACTGATTTCCAAAGTGGTTGTACCATCTTGCAGTCCCAAAAACAATGGAGGAGTGTTCCTCTTCCTCCACACCCTCGCCACCATCTACTATCACTTGAGTTTTAATCTTAACCATTCTGACTGGTGTGAGATGTAATCTAAGGGTTGTTTTGATTTGCATTTCCCTGATGACTAAGGATGCTGAACATTTTATTAGGTGCTTCTCGGCCATTCGAATTTCTTCCATTGAAAATTCTTTGTTAAGCTCTATACCCCATTTTTTAATAGGGTAATTTGGTTGTCTGGAGTCTAATTTCTTGAGTTCTTTGTATATATTGGATATTAGCCCTCTATCAGATGAAGGATTGGTAAAGATCTTTTCCCAATTTGTTGGTTGTCGTTTTGTCCTATTGACAGTGTCCTTTGCCTTACAGAAACTTTGCAATTTTATGAAGTCTCATTTGTCAATTCTTGATCTTAGAGCATATGCCATTGGTGTTCTGTTCAGGAACTTTTGCCCTGTGCCCAATTATTCAAGGCTATTCCCCACCATCTCTTCTATTAGTTTCAGTGTATCTGGTCTTATGTGGAGGTCCTTTATCCACTTAGACTTGAGCTTTGTACAAGGGGATAAGAATGGATCAATTTTCATTCTTCTACATGTTGTCCTCCAGTTGAACCAGCACCATTTGTTGAAAATGCTGTCCTTTTTCCACTGGACAGTTTTAGCTCCTTTGTCAAAGATCAAGTGACCATAGGAGTGTGGGTTCATTTCTGGGTCTTCAATTCTATTCCATTGATCTTCCTGCCTGTCTCTGTACCAATACCAGGTAGTTTTTATCACTATTGCTCTGTAGTACAGCTTGAGGTCAGGGATGGTGATTCCTCCCGAAGTTCTTTTTTTGTTGAGAATAGTTTTCGCTATCCTGGGTTTTTTGTTATTCCATATGAATTTGAGAATTTTCTTTTCTAACTCTGTGAAGAATTGAGTTGGGATTTTAATGGGGATTGCATTGAATCTGTAGATTGCTTTTGGCAAGATGGCCATTTTTATTATATTAATCCTGCCAATCCATGAGCATGGGAGATCTTTCCATCTTCTGAGATCTTCTTCAATTTCTTTCTTCAGAGACTTGAAGTTCTTGTCATACAGGTCTTTCACTTGCTTGGTTAGATTCACACCAAGGTATTTTATATTATTTGCAACTGTTGTGAAAGGTGTCATTTCCCTAATTTCTTTTTCAGTCTGTTTATCTTTCATGTAGAGGAAGGCTACTAATTTGTTTGAGTTGATTTTATAACCAGTCACTTTGCTGAAGTTGTTTATCAGGTTTAGGAGTTCTCTGGTGGAAGTTTGGGGGTCACTTAAGTATACTATCATATCATCTGCAAATAGTGATATTTTGACTTCTTCCTTTCCTATTTGTATCCCTTTGACTTCTTTTTGTTGTCTAATTGCTCTGGCTAGGACTTCCAGTACTATATTGAATAGGTAGGGGGAGAGTGGGCAGCCTTGTCTAGTCCCTGATCTTAGTGGGATTGCTTCAAGTTTCTCTCCATTTAGCTTGATGTTGGCTACTGGTTTGCTGTAAATTGCTTTTACTATGTTTAGGTAGGGGCCTTGAATTCCTGATCTTTCCAAGACTTTTATCATGAAGGGATGTTGAATTTTGTCAAATGCTTTCTCAGCATCTAGTGAGATGATCATGTGTTTTTTTCTTTAAGTTTATTTATATAGTGGATTACATTGATGGATTTCCGAATATTGAACCATCCCTGCATTCCTGGGATAAAACCTACTTGATCATGATGGATGATTGTTTTGATGTGTTCTTGGATTTGGTTTGCTACAGATACAAAAAGATTGAAATAATTCCTTGCATCTTATCAGATCACCACCGACTAAGACTGGTCTTTAATAATGACAAAACCAATGGAAAACCCATGTGCACATGGAAACTGAACAACTCTCTACTCAATGATGACTTGCTCAAGGAAGAAATAAAGAAAGAAATTAAAGACTTTTTAGAATTCAATGAAAATGAGGACACATCATACCAAAACTTGTGGGACTCCATGAAGGCAGTGATAAGAGGAAATCTCATAGCTCTAAGTGCCTACAAAAAGAAACTGGAAAGAGCACACACTAACAAGTTGACTGCACAACTAAAAGCTCTAGAACAAAAAGAAGCAAATACACCCAGGAGGAGTAGAAGGCAGGAAATAATCAAACTCAGGGCTGAAATCAACCAAATAGAAACAGAAAGAACAATACAAAATATCAATAAAACCAGGAGCTGGTTCTTTGAGAAAATCAACAAGATAGATAAACCATTAACCAGATTAACCAGAGGGCACAGAGACAGTATCCAAATTAATAAAATCAGAACTGAAAAGGGAGACATAACAACAGAAACTGAAGAAATTCAAAAAATCATCAGATCCTACTACAAAGGCCTATACTCAACAAAACTGTTAAACCTGGATGAAATGGACAATTTCCTAGACAGATACCAGGTACCAAAGTTAAACCAGGAGCAGATTAACCATCTAAATAGTCCCATAACCCCTCAGGAAATAGCAGCAGTCATTAAAAGTCTCCCCACTAAAAAAACCCTAGGACCAGATGGTTTTAGTGCTGAATTCTATCAGATCTTCAAGGAAGACCTAATGCCAATTCTCTTCAAACTATTCAACAAAATAGAGACAGAAGGAGCACTACCCAATTCGTTCTATGAAGCTACAATTACACTCATACCCAAACCCCACAAGGACCCGACAAAGAAAGAGAACTTCAGACCAATCTCCCTTATGAACATCGATGCAAAAATACTCAATAAAATTCTAGCAAATCATTATTTTTCTTATTTTTGAAATATTTACAAATGTATACAATCATAGGTAGTTTAATTCACCCACATGCCCCTCATCATCTTTACTTTCTATCAACCAAAAATGTCCATTTTCCTTCTCATATCTTTAAAAAAAAACAATATAACACACTCTCTTATTTTGGGTTTCTATAACTGTGATAAAAGATGATAGAAGATGACTAAACTGATGTGGAAAGAAAATGATTTATTTCACTTAAAGTTTCATATTGTAGGCCATCATCCAAAGAAATCAGAGCAGGATTTCAAGGCAACAACCTGAATGCAAAGACTGAAACAGATGCTAAGAAGGAAGGCCATTTTTTGGCTTACTTTCCAAATTTTTTTCAGCCTAATTTCTTATACAGCCCAGGGCTCCCAACCAGGAGTGGCACCACCAACAATTTGATAGACTCTCCCAAAGCAGTCACTAATTAAGAAAATGTAGCAAAGGCTTACCCCATAGACTAATCTGGTAGGGACAGTTTTTTTATTTTTTCAATTGAGATTCCTTCTTTCCAAAGGTCTTTAGCTTATGTTAAATTGACCAAAAACAAGCCAGAACACTCTCAAGTCCAATCAGTTCAGTCCTTATGTACATGGCTATAGTATATCTACTGGAGTGTGGAAATCTTACCAGTGTCTGCTCATTTTAAATCTTGGAGCTATCTATTGGAAATTGAACCAATGACTTTATCCATGTTAAGAAAGTGATATGCTCTACCAATTGACTCAAGAAGAAATGCTTTCTAAGTATTTTTGAATTAATAACAAAGTTTTTAACAAGAAAATTAAATGTCATTTAACTTGTAACATTGAAAGAAAGACATTTTTATAACATTTCCAGTGCCAAACGTTCCCATCACATTTCGGATAAGCACTTTGAAACACATATAATTTATTATAACTTACAATATAAAAAGTTACAGTGTGAAAATTTTATGTTTTACATAATAATCTTGATAATTAAAACTCAACAATTTGACTTTATCCTCAAGATAACTAAGATTGCTTCAAACATTATAATTTGAGTGTCAATATTACATTTATTTGACTTGGCAATGCTTTATACATTTTATTGCAATGATTATGAAGCTGTAATATTACAGATCTTAGAAATACTGTACCTTAAGTACTTTAGCATTGAATTGACATTATTTAAAAATCTACCATTTTTCTTTATCATTTTGTCATGTTTAATGCATATCTTTTACATCCATCGAATTTGTATATGTGTACAAAAGTGTATGGAGGTCAGAGGACAAATTGCAGGTATTGATTCTCTAGTTCCACCATTTCAGTTCCAGATACCAAACTCATCTTAACTCGGTGAGCTCTTTCCCCAGATGTAGGTGTAAATATTTTATATATAATTTTATCTGAATAAAGTAATTAAAATACTTTGGTATTTTAAAGATTGTATTTATTGCTACATATATCGATACATATATATTATGCACATACACATTTATATATGTATATATGTATATACACACACACACACATACATGTGTGTGTCTAACCTAGTAATGCACAACTATAAAGCCAGTAGTGAGAGGACATGAATTTGTGGCCACATATAATAAGACATTTCCTCTAATAGAAAATTATACAAGCAGTTGATTAAGTCACAGTGAAATAGAAGTGTCAGTAGCATTTGTAACAGTAAGCATCAAATATTCATAGTTGTTTTATAATGGTCCATTTGATGCTCATACCATAAATATTGCAACACTTTTATCTTTATGTGAAAAAGAATTAAGTTGCATTTTTTTGTCTTTAAAAGCCAAATACAATTTAATAATGAAAACATTAAGAGTTTACCCAAGAAAATATTATCCAGGGAAGAAATATTGCATCCATGAAGGGTGGTGAGAAATGTATAACAGAATGAAGATCTTTGATTGCTCTCATAAAATGAGGAGAAGAAAAACTCTAGAAGGGAATCCTGATATAAAGTGTAAGTGTATATTTCAAACTGTCCATTTTCTATCAGGTAAGAGACTGAGGTATGTGTAAATTTGAGTCAATGTTCAACAGTTTCTCTTTGAATTAATTATCTTATGAACTTGATAGATACACTTACTATATTGAAAGGTAACTGTATTTTTGACATATAAAATTTTTATAATAGCTCATGTTCAATTCAACAATGTGTGTTTCAAATAGAATTTTAGATCCAGGCTTTGAATAGATTTGTTTGTAGAGTGCTCACATAGCATGCAGTATGATGTAGTCTTCATCAGCAACTACTAGCTAGGGTGGCACATTACTATAATTCTACCACTCTATAAGTGGAGTGAGAGGTTATGAAGCCAGTCATATTCAGCTACGTATCTGTTTGAGTGTTCTTTGTACCTAAGTTCCAGATCAGGGACAGAGCACCCTACTGTATGCAGGTTCCTTCAGTCTCTATGTGTGTAAATATAGGTAAAAGAGTACAATTTAACCCAGATTAAACCAAGCAAGTTGACAAGTTTTGATTACAATTACATTTTCAAATAATCTGTTCTTGCATATCTACTGTTTCTTGTAAAATTTGAGCAATATATATATTATCATTATCGTTATTATTACTTGTATTATTCAATACGTCCCAATGCTGTCTAACAGATATTAATTAATTTTCTGAGATACTAGCATTTCTAGGAAGACATTTCTTTTTTTATTCTTTGATTTTTTATTAGATACTTTATTATTTACATTTCAAATGTTATTCCCTTGCCTGGTTTTCCTTCCACAAACCCCCTATTCCATCCTCCTTCCCCTGCTTCTATGAGGATGCTCCCAACCCACTCCCCTCCTCATAGCCCTGGCATTCCCCTACACTGGGTCATTGAGCATTCACAGAATCAAGGGTCTTCTCTCCCATTAATGCCAGAGAAGGTAATCCTCTGCTACATATGCAGCTGGAGCCATGAGTCCCTCCATGTGTACTTGTTGGTTGGTGGATTAGTCCCTGGGAGCTCTGGGGGGTCTGGTTGGTTGATATTGTTCTTCCTATGGGTTTGCAAACCCCTTCAGTTCCTTTGTCCTTGTCCTCACTCCTCCATTATGATCCTCATTCTCAGGCCATTATACTTATTCAACAATTTTATTTAATATAGTATTATACAGTTTAATCCTATTTGTTGTCAATTTTGATTTTTTGAAGTTAAAATATAATTACTTCATTTCACTCTTGCATTTCCTTCCCCAAATACTTTCCATGTACCTCATCCTTTTTTTTTTTATGGTGAAAAAAAAAGTGTCTATTTAGAATTAGTCATCTGGACTCAGTTTAGATGATCCCAGTCTTGTTGGCAACACCCAGAGCATCACAATCAGGAGCCAAGCAGACATATG
Source organism: Grammomys surdaster (assembly GCF_004785775.1). Taxonomy (NCBI): domain Eukaryota; kingdom Metazoa; phylum Chordata; class Mammalia; order Rodentia; family Muridae; genus Grammomys; species Grammomys surdaster. Next base: position 1,497,551 of record NW_021604641.1, on the reverse strand, counting down.
CCTTCTTCTCTCCATCAGGCCTTATCAAGGTATTGACTTTGGCCACATCAATGTCATAGAGTTTCTTCACGGCCTGTTTGATCTGGTGCTTGTTGGCCTTGACATCCACAATGAACACAAGTGTGTTGTTGTCCTCTATTTACTTCATGGCTGACTCAGTGGTCAGTGGGGATTTGATGATAGCATAGTGGTCAAGCTTGTTTCTCCTTGGTGCACTTTTCCGAGGATATTTTGGCTGCCTCCGGAAGGTGGGTGACATTCGGATCTTCTTCTTTTGTGGCTGTCGATGCCTTTCAGCACTGCCTTCTTAGCTTTCAAAGCCTTCGCTTTGGCTTCAGTTTTGAGAGGGGCAGGAGCTTCCTTCTTCGCTTTCGGTGCCATCTTGGCGAAAAGGGTTCCATGTACCTCATCCTTACTTGTTGTAAAATCCATGGTCTTTATATCTTTAATTATTTTTATGTTACACATAACTTTTAAATTTTAAAATGTTCACAACACTGAAATGTAACAATCTACTGGCACTATCACTAGCATCATGTGGTTGAAGGAATGCACTTCAAGCATGTCATTTTTAACAGCAATGCTTTGATTTGATTAGCTAAAGATGAAAATCTCCTATATCATCTTAGGTGAAAAAAGAAGTCAGAAATCTGTTGTCCTTAACATAACAATTTATTGAAAAGGAAGATTTCTTCACTGTGGTTTCAAATGGGAGAAAAATGAAGGCTAGTAAAGAAATTTATTTGGTCATAAGAGAAAGTTATGCTCATAATTAGACCATGTAACTATATATTGTCTGAGTAGTCAATATCTCGATGTAATTTTTTAATCTCTACCCAAGCCTCTAGGTGTGACTTGGATTACAACAGATAAAAACTGAGATCAACAAACCGAGGAACTAGCATTATTAATTTTTACTCTACTCATTTTTACTGTTAGTTTTTAGTGCTTTGGATGGAAAACTGTACCTTGTGTATGCTAGGTAAGCTCTCAGCTATATTCTTAACTGAAAACACTGTTTACATAGTGATATTCAACTCAAAGGTGGAGAAAGGAAAAGAAGGGAGAGGTTACAGTCATTACAATATATCTTCTTGCAGTGAAAGATGAAAACACGTGATAGGAAATGACTCATGTTTCACACACACACACACACACACACACACACACACACACACACACACAAAATACCTTACACTATAGGTTAGAATACTGTCATGTTAGATTACTGGGGATCAAATGTGTAAGATAAGTTGGTAAAACAGATTGCCAGCCACTAAACATTTAATTTATATTCTTTTGTCTCAAAGATACTCACTGAAACACATTCTTTACTGATTCCTTGGCATACATTGTGAAAAATTCATATTCAGGTGGGAATCCCCACAGAAACTTAGCTAATATATTTATTGATAATACAAATTCTTTGCTCCCCAGTGAAACAGATTTTGTTACTGTGTTTTATAAAATGACATTGATACATTGAGTTCCAATGCTGAAATTGTTCCTTTCCTTCAAAAGCTAAGGATTCACAGACTTCAAGAAACTTTTGAAGAATTCTAAAAAAAAAAAAAAGAAAATTAACTATGCTTATATTTTTGAATTACAGATTTTTAAAAATTTAATATATCATAATGGCAAAAGTCCAAGAGGTACAATACTAATTATTACACTATGCTTTGAGGTGTTAGCTCTATTGGCAAAGAGAACAGATTGCTGAGAAAAAATTTTGGCAATCAATAATTTCAACTATATAATTATTGGGATAAACTACATGTATTAGTCAATGATAACATATTCCAGTGACAAAATATTACATCATTAGTGTAACTATGTTAAATATGTTATGTTATTAAGAAGATAAAAAGATGGGGAAAGGAAACAAAAATAAATAGAATTCATTCGAGACAGGCCTTCAACAAATCTAGAGAATTTTCTAGGATGTTAAAGTAGACAAGTTTTAAGACAGAATCTTCAGAATCTTGATAGAAAGTGAATATCTCCAAGCAGAAGTAAAGGGATACAACTAAGACTTAAATTATTGTTTAGGAGCTGAAAACAATTAAGATTTACATATGTTACAGTAACATGATACTATTGTATTGCTTATTTCTACACTAGAGAATGAATGACAATTTCTGAGAAAGGAAAATAACTAAATGACAACAAAAACCATGATATGATGAAGTAACTACACAGAGAGTTCAGTATATGATGTTGAAAGTAGTATTTATTTGAGAACTCTCATCATTAAAAATGACAAAAAACAGATGGTGTGTGTTAGAAATCAGTTAAGATATTATTGCCTGAAGCCACATGCAAGCTAATGAGCATCAAAGGCATATAGGGAGAATTTAACTTCACAAAATATATTTACTAGATTTTATTTCATCTACTTACTGGGTAATGATTCTGGTAATATTTTTGCTTTTGTTTTAAATTTATTATAAAATCTATTTGCATATTTAATTAGGTTTTCCTCAAGGAAATATGATTTGTAAGGTAATAAAACACTAATGAAAGTGTATAATTCTAAGTGTTATCTATGATAAATGTTAAAATTCTATAGAAATCTTTTTCATTTAACTTAATCCTCTTAATCAGGTACTTTGACAAATCCTCCAAGACAAATTAACGTTACGTAATTTCACATTCCCAATACTTAGAAAAGTGCCTATTTCACTAGCAAATATAGGAATCATGTAAAAGGACACCAGACAGCAGTTGTCTAAAAATAAAAAAATGTACAGTAATCTCTGGAAATCAAAAACATGTTGGAAAAAGATAATTTATGCTTTCTCTCTCTCTCTCTCTCTCTCTCTCTCTCTGTCTCTCTCTCTCTCTGTCTATGTCACTCTCTGTCTCTCTGTCTCTGTTTCTCTGTCTCAGTCTGTCTGTCTGTCTGTCTCTCTCTCTCTCTCTGTATGTATGTCTGTCCATGTGTATGTGTGTATATGTCCCTGTGTGTGTATATGCCTGTGTGTGTTGTGTGTTGTGTATTGTGTTTGTGTGTTATGTGTGTGACTTTAAGGAAAGCAAAATTTCTTTGAAATTTCAAAGAAAAATAGAGAGTGTAACAATGTGATTATAGAGATAAAGCAACGACTGCAAATACTGGGCTAATTGGAATCTTGGAAGAATATACTACAGAGGTACTATGATGACCTGTTTAAATATATAACTCATGCAGTATAAAGCTCAGGCTTGTGAATGGACAAAGAGAAACCTAGAGGAGTGTGAATTATACATAGTTATGATAAATGCATTTCAAGTGGGTAAGAAAGAACCTTCTAAACTCACCAAAACACACACATACAAACACACACACACACACAAGTATAGAGGGAGGAGAGAAGAAGGGAGGGGGAGAGAACACAGTATGGGAGAACAAAGTTGATGGTAATGGAGGGACCTAATTTCCTGAAATTATGGTAATATTACCAAATAGTTAAGCAGGAGATGGGATGATGTTTAGAAATCTCCAAAGTTTTGTTAAAAAAATTGGCCCCTCAAAAGATTATTCACAAGGAGAACAGAATAGTGCTTAGACACCATTTTAAATTAGGAAAATAGTTTTGAAGTATTTATAGAAAATTTATCCATTTCTTTCTCTTTTGAAAGAGTAACTTAGGCAGCAATATATATGTGTGAGGTAAAAGTAGAATACAGCAGATGGGAATTATGGTAATCTGCTCTAATGGCAGAGGGAAGAGACACTTTCAGGGTGAGAGCAGTGTGTGCCTGCAGAAGCATTCACATCTCAATTGCATTCAGTGAAGCTAAGAAATATAACACTATGGCAAGCTTAAAATTTAAAGCATAATAAAATGGAAAGAAAATGAAAGAAGAAATTTTAGTTCTTTTCAAAAATGCCAGGCATCCAAAACAAAATAAAGGTTTTTGTAAGTTCTTAAGTTATGGTTGTATCAAAATTCTTGAAGGTATACAGACAACCCATATATCTTAAGTTGAAATTAACTTATGAATTCTTGGAGCCTCTTCCATTTGAGGAAAGAAATCTCATTTTTCAAATAAATATAATGTAAATTGTCTTGTTTAAATACTCACATGTTAGTAATTAAAATCCTCCACCAATCACACATTGTTGCTCTGTGACAACCATAATATACACAACTAACATGACTCTATCCCTTGCCTTATTGTCTCTAGTGGATCATGTGTCAGGAGAAAAGAGAGATGCAATAGTGTAAAGATCGTCTATCACATGTATACTTACATGACAATATCACTTTAGAGCATAAATAGGAATAACATTTATATTTCAAATATCAGCTAAAATTCATCTTATTAAAATTTTATTCACTCAAAAATTATTTTGTTTTTTTGTGATAATTACATCATCTCACCTTCTATTTCCTCGTTCCAAACCCTTCCATTTACTGTCATTTACTGTTTCATGTTCTCTATCAAATTTACAGTCTACTTTTTATCAATTGTTATGAGATATATCCATATCCATATATATATATATATGTATATATACATATATATATATATATAATTTTAAACTGCTCAGTTTGTATAATGATACTTGTATGCACTTTTTCAAGGATGACCATTTAATATTTTATAACCAGTTGGTTTGGTCTCTCTTGGGAATAGTATTTCATATGTTCTTTGTAATCCTTACCTGTGTGTGTGTCTGTGTATGTACGTATGTGTTTGTGTAGGGTTGAGACATTGTATTCTTCTTAATGCAAATAAATAATTATCATATAATTATGATTATGTGTTTATCTAGCAATAACAATAACAGAAAGTGAATAATCAACTAAAACTCTGCAGGTCATTTCAAAAGTAAAAGTAAAGACTAAATTAATTTGTATTTAAAAATTTCCTTTGACATATTTTTGAGAGCAAACAACTTTTTTTCAATTCTCTTCTGACTTCATCTTGACCTATCACACTTTTCCTAAAACCCGTTCCACTTGAAAATCCCATTAGCTATTTGCATTGTGCATATCACCATGGCATTTCGGTGGAGAATTTCATCCTTTTAAGATTTATTGAACGTATGAAATACCAATTTTTCACTCTGCAACAAGAATTTAGATTCTAAGAAACAAATTTTACAGTTGAATTAATAATGTAATGATTATACAAATACCAACAGCAATGGAGAATATATTCAGTTTAACTCACTTCAGAATTTACTGAAATATTCAATTTCAAGGTAAGTCAAGGTAGAGACAATAAAGCTTTAAGGGTGATATTATCTCATATATGAGAAAGACCACATGCTGGCAATGGAAGGACATCCTTAGCCTCAGAAAAACTAAATCTTATTTTCCTGTTCTCCTTTTATTTATTTTTTTCATTCTACTATATATCTACAGCCCTCTACTTCAATAATTCTAGGACATTTTATATGAAATTTTAATATTGTATCGATTTGCTTGTTGTAGCGTCATCCCCTGTTACACACATTTCCTTCCTTTACTCTTTTTAAACTAATTTTTACTTTAATGGATATATAAAGGAGTGGAAATTTTTACAAAGATGTGATATCCCAAAGCATGTTTATATATGTTAATCACTTTTTTATACTGAAAATATTCAAAATCTCTCCTTTGACATATATAGTAATTATAATTATGTATGGTCATCCTACCATTCAAAAAGAAATCAGAACACCTGATGCTCATCTCACTGTAACTTTCCACTAATAAAACATTCATCACTCCATTACAAACTGGTTTTCCTAGCTGTTAAAAACAATATTCTGCTCTCAATTTCCATTAAATCAACTTGGACATATGACTGTGATCCGGTAGTTCTTAGCGTTCTGCACCTAATCTACTTGGCTTAAGAGAGTAATCTCTAGTTCCATTGATTCAGACACAAATGTATATGCCACATTTCCATAGCTGTCAATTGGGTGTCCATCACTTCTTCACTTTTCTGAATATCGATATCTTTTGATTTTTTGTAGGGCACAAAAAAACACTGTTATTTGGGCTCATTTATGTACAAAAATATTTGAGCTGTACAGTGCATGGCAAAAAGTAAATGCAGTAATGCCAAGGTTGCCTAAGTCTTCAAGAACCCATGACTTTTTTTCCCTCGGTTTTTTTCTATATAAAGTTCAAAGGGCTTTTCCAATGCTTCAGATTTTCAAAATGTTGTTATATTATTTTTTAAACTTTTTCTATAAGCACCTTAATCCTAAACCCTCGCTCCCAGTGCTCAGTACTCTATGTTATTTTCTCAGTATTCTTCTCCAAAATAGCACAAGATTAACAGAATTGAAGGAGAATTATCCAGGAAATTGCTCAAACACTGGCATTTCTCTACGTGGAATCCTAACAACAATGCTGTCTAGTGCTTTCATTTTTCAGTGATTATTTACTTTGTGATATGTGGTAAAAATCCCTGGTCTTCAATGTAATTCTTTTCCACACTCAATAATTTGTCCAGAAACTTATGAAAAAATTACACAAGAGTAAAAACAAGTAAATTTTTCTCACCTATTTCAAATATCCCAGGAAGTGCTCCAAAACATATAATTTGCCATGTATTACATTTCAGTAGGTCAATCACATGGAATTATTTTATTTATGTATATTGTTAAGAAAAATTTGGTATTTAGAGATAAATATAGCAAATCTTTTCTTTTTTGTTTGCCTTTCATCATATTTTATTGAATACATTCAAAGTAAGGCTCTACAAAAGAAACTATAAATGCAGAAATAAAATCTCTTCAGAAAAGTCCAGAAGGTAGACAACAGAGAAACAAAAAAGACCTCTCTCTCTCTCTCTCTCTCTCTCTCTCTCTCTCTCTCTCTCTCTCCCCCCCCCCTTTTCTTTTTTTTTTAATTTGTTTTTGTTTTGACTTTTTGAGATAGGGATTCTGTATGTAATAGTCCTAACTATTCCGGAACTGTCTTTATAGACCAGGCTAGGTCAGAACTCCCATAGATTGTAGCAAAGGTTTTCAAGTAATTACAAATTAAAACATTGAGTAACATCAAGCTCTATGATCATATAAGTGGAAGCATCAAAGAAGAGCATCACCGATCTTCAAAGTAAAGCTGATGCTCTCATTGCAGTAGTAGGTGAGGGCATAATCATCAATACACTTAATAGAATTCAAATGTGAGTTCAATTATATTATCATGCTTGAAAATATGAATATGAGCATTCCTGAGACAAGATAATCCTCTTGCCTCCTAAATACAAAATGATAGAATAATTACTATGTGTCTTAAGACATTCTTTTTTTTTTAATCTTAACAATCTTACCCATTAAGCTTTATAGATCACCAAAGTATAAATATGGTTATTCCTTACATTCAATATATATAACTTCTTATGTACAGATAACTGTCTTTATTTACTTTGTGCATATATCATTATTAATAATGATGTAAATCATAACATACCTTTCCATGGTAAAGGAGTGGCTTGACTTCCAACACTGAGGAATGAATGCTTCATTCTATCTTGGCAGAGCACATACATTGTTAGCTATCAATGTCATACAAATTATATAAAGACTCAATGAGTTAAAATAACACCTTTGCTATTGTCTTGGGTTAAGCCCCTTGCATCATGTGATCTTAGAAGGCTGCAACAATCTTAGCCAGTATCTGCAGTCTGCTCTTGTATCTAGGACTCAGCTAAGGAATTCACTCATTCATTGCTTGTTCTTTGCCTAGTTTAAGAAGTGATGGTCTAATTTCTCAAGTGTGCCAATTGGAATAAAGGAAGAGGACATTTTCAATTTCCTGTAACATAAATTTTTGAGTCAATACTGCATTTTAAACTAATGCTGACAAGGAAATTGCATGCTGGCAAGACAAACAGGTATCACAAACTTTCACCTCCTCATAAAGATATACTATTTTTACATTTTGTTATTCCTTGCAGTTGTAACTCAATAGACATCATGTTATATCAGCATTACAGAAGTTTTATCATGTATCCATTTATGGAATTATACTTATTTCATATTAAAATCCAGATGATCAAATAACTTAAAATTAATATAATTAAAGGACAGCAGTAAATATATACAGTTTTAAAAAGAGTTATACTTAAATGTCAAAATAAGACCTTCTAAATGACTGTACATTTGTACTTTTGAATCTTCTGAGACCGAAGATGTAATTTCCCATTTCAGTAGCGCTTTACACAAAAATACTTTATTTTATTATACTAATTTTTACTCTGATGATTTCCCAGATACAACAGAAGCTTTGTTTAAAATCTAATCATTTAAGTAGAATAAGTAATTGTAATTATTGGGATTCTGAATAAATCCATATTCTTTTAAAAAATTGGTTATTTATATCAAATAATCAATAAGCAAACCACTATTAAAGTGCATTTAAAAGCTACTAGACATTGAAGTTGTTTGCATCTACTCTATGTAAATATTAAGTATGGTAAAATTATGTATAATATTGTCATATAAAGCACAAATTCATCTTGAAATTAAAGTAGGCTTTAAATCAAGGCTCAGCTCAGTAAAGCTGTATTTTAGCTCATTTGAACAGTGACACATGTAAATTCTGTAAAAATCATTGACACATTTTCAAGGTGGACATCTGATCAAGACTTTGGCTAACTTTTTTAAGGTGTTAAAACAATATGAAAAATATTTACTCTTGAAATCATCTTAAGTTTAAAATATTATTTCTCAGAAAACTGTTAGCTTTATAAGTACTTAGGATATGTTAGAACAATCCTGTGAGTATGGTTTCTTCTTTCTTTCACCCATCTCCACTGTAGTTGAGAAGTTATTTTAATGTCTAATTTATTTTTTTATTTTTAATTTTTATTGGATATTTTATTTATTTACATTTCAGATGTCATCCCCTTTCCCAATTTCCCCTCCCTAGAACCCCCTATCCCACTCCCACTCCTTTTGGCTTTTATACCATTTTAATTACATGCATGTATTAAGGTCAGTTCTAGACTGAGGGTCTAGCAATTCAATAGATGCAATTAGTCAAGAAAAAAGCATGACAATAAACCCAAATAGTCAAAGAACAAGCAAGGCATTAAACCCAATTATGTGAACCCTCCCATGATCACTTTTTCTAAGGGCTTATCAGGATGACCAAAATATTTGAGCCTACTTTCCTGTCCTAGTGCAAAGTCATTCATTGAAAATGTTGGTTGCTTTGAAAACTCTTCACATTACCATTAGCTCATTTTAGGTTTTATGTGTTGCATGTTTCTAAATTTCTATCCCTGTTTCTTTTGCAAATGTCCTCTCATCCAAACTTGTAGCTGGTTTACAGAGTTCCTAGCTGCACAGGCTATTAGAATCTGGGCTCTATTTGAGATAAGTCAGTCACTGGAGTAATGATGTTGAAATGTATTTTCTTTTTAGACATTTCTTCTTTCTATGATTCCTGGATGTAGTGATAGAGACATTTTTCTTCTATCATAGCCTTCTTATCATCATAAAACCTATCCCACTTTGGTTGATTCACAATGGAATAAATCTTCCTTAGAAATAAATTTCTGAAATCATGAATTAAAATAAATATTTCCTCCCATAAAATAGTTATCTCAGATATTTTATTATGGTGAATATTTACTAGTACAGCAAATATATTAATACAATAATTTAGAAATGTTCACACCATTTTTAATTACAATCAACTTTGAGGTTGTTTTGTTGGATGGTATTTGCTACCTATTTTTCCACATATCTTTGTTACAGTGAGCTTATTTACTTTGAAAATATTTCCAAGCTATTAATAATTATTTAATTTATAGTATATACACTGGCTTGTGAGCTTTTTGAGGACAGATACTATTTTCTTCTAAAATCTTATGTATCTAAAAGCAGACTCATGGAGTCTTACATCTATGTGAGTTCTTCTGTAATAATCACAAAAGGAGGAAAAGGAAGAGAAGGAAATGGTAATAATTAGTATATTTAGGTCTTAAATATCCTTTACAGAATTTATTTAATCTTTGTATATACTTTTGAGGAAGCATCTTTGCCTTGAGGAGAAAACTAAAGGTTGAAAGATTAAATTTTGTAACAAAAGACCTCAGACACCATGGAAATTGGAAATCAGTGGATTGCTTCTGAATCTGTCTCCTGCTAAAGTTCATGCTCTTTTCACCGCCTCTTGCCTGACTGAAAGGTGTGAGTTATGCTGCATTTAAAAAAGGATGTGTAGTGTCAGTGAGCATTATGCACAGACTGCTAAAGAGCATGGTTAGACATAGAGGAAGAAAAGATTATCTAAGGATAGGCATGCCATTTAGGGAAAGAGTGGGAGGGAGAAGGTAAGTTAAGGGCAAGACCAAGTAAGCCCAGACTTAGAAAGGATGGGATGGTAGAATTCAGAAAGAGCTACCACACAGGAAGTTCTCTTTAGTGTTAGTATGTTTCTTATATTTCAGACTGAATACAAGTTATTCTCTTCCCTTTACCCCCAGTAATGGAAAAGTAGACACACTCATAGACTGTCACCAAGTAAAGCCTGACAAATCATGGATAAATTTATTCATTAAACCACCAGATGAATAAAATCAGATGCTGTGCTGCTTAGTGTTGATTGCCTAATTGTCAGAATCTAGAATCACTTTTGAGCTGGGCTTCTAGTAAAGCCTGTGAAAAATGATCTTCAGTACATTAATAGAGGTAGGATGATGCACCCACTTTGGCTGGCACAATTTCCTGGCTGTTTCTGAATGGAGATAAGAATTGAGCAACAGTGGTCATGCCTCTCTGCATTCTGATATGGGTATGATGTGATGAGTCCCTTATAGTTACTGCTGCCTTAAATTCCCAGACATAATGGGCTGTACCTTGAACTGTGAGATTACTTAAACCCTACATATATTAATTTGCATAGGGTGTTTTATCATAGTAACAGAAGATGAACTGAGACATAATATGTAGATTTTCATTTTTTATTAAGAAGTATAAATTACCTATACTGTAATACCTTATATCATGTGGTGGTAAATTAAGTATTCCAGTTTCACTGGGCTAGGGGGTGTATAGACTTTTTTTCTGAGAAAAACCTTGGTATCTCTTTCAAGGTAGTTCTTAATGGGGTGAACATTTCATCCCTTGGCTTGAGTAACACAGATTGTCTTTACTAGTAAAGATGGTGTCACTCAGTGCTTTGATAGCCTATAAAAATAAAAGGGCTGAGATGAAAATTTATTATTTTTTAATTGTACTATTTTAAAGATAGAACCTAAACCCAAGAATGGCCTAATTTGGGTTCTAAATATTACACCATTGATTTTCTTGGTTCTAAAGGCTAGCTGATCACTGATCTTGAAATTTGAATGCTATAGAAATGTAAAAGAAAATGTATTATCTATAGGTGTATCTTCCTATTTGCAAACTACCTTCTTCATAACTGTCTATTACTCAAGAAAATCATGGAAATTTAGCTTATTACTTTAAATGGTACAATTTTAAAACATGAAAACAGCTTTGCAGCCTCAAAAAAATGGATACCTTTGGCTTAACTAAAATCATGACAAAATGAGAATAAATTTTAATGTGCTTCAAAGGCTAGTCATTATTACCTCACAAAATAAAAGAAAATTCATCAACCTAATGCCTATAGATTGAAAACAATAAATATGAGTACAAAGAATATCAATCTGCCATTTAGCAATGGTTTTTATGACAAATGATTAGAGTAAGTAGAAATGAAAATTGCCTTTGAAATTGGATTTGCATTTATGTTAATACACATGCACAAATTTATTTACAAATATGCTTATCTTGATGTATATTAAGACAATTATTTTATTTTAAAATGTGAGTTTTATTTTTTATATTTATTTTATATTTGTTATATATTATATATTGTTGTTTATATTTTATATTTATTTTATTTTAAGTTACAATATTAAAACATTTATGTTCATTCTCTTCTATAACACTATTTTTCTTTCATCATAAAGAAATTACAAATTGACAGAATAAACTTGATCCTAAATGTTTTAAGTCTTTTTGATAGTCTTTGATATTTCTTTTTTTAATCATTCTATTCGTTTACATCTCAAATGATATCTAACTTCCCAGTTACTCTTCCACAAGCCCCCAATCACACAACCTCTCTTTCTTCCCTCCCCTTTTCCTCTATGAGGATGCTCCCCCACCCACCTACCCTCTTTTGCCCCACCTTTCCAGCATACCCCTATACTGAGGTATCAAACCACCACAGGACCATTGATGTCAGACAAAGACGTTCTCTGCTACCTATGTATCTGGAGTCATAGATCCTTCTCTGTGCACTCCTTGGTTGGTGGTCTAGTCCCTAGGATCACTGGTTGGTTTGGCCAGCTTCTGGCTATTATAAATAAGGCTGTTATAAACATGGTGGAGCATTTGTCCTTATTATATGTTGGAGCATCTTTTGGATATAGGCCCAGTAGTGGTATAGCTGTATCCTCAGGTAGAACTATTTCCAATTTTCTGAAGAACTGCCAGACTGGGAATGCAAACTGATCCATTCTTATCTCCTTGTAAAAAACTCAAGTCAAAGTGAATCAAGGACCTCCACATAAAACCAGATACATTGAATCTAATAGAAGAGGAAGTGGGGAATAGCCTCAAACACATGGGCACAGGAGAAAATTTCCTGAACAGAACACCAATAAATTATGCCCTAAGATCAACAATTGACTAATAGGACATCATAAAATTGCAAAGCTTCTGAATGGCAAAGAACACTGTCAATAAGACAAAACAGCAACCAATAGATTGGAAAACGTTCTTTGTCAATCCTTCATCCATTAATATCCAAAAAATATTAGCTTTGGATATAGCTAATATCCAAAGTATACAAAGAACTCAAGAAGTTCCAGAGAACCAAATAACCCTTTTAAAATGGGGTACAGAGATAGTCTTTGATATATCAATCATGTTAATGCTGTTCCATTTAATATAGTCATTGCTATATTGAACTTTATTATTTTCTTTTATTTAAAAATCACTATCTACCCTCACTAATTTGAAAGTATGAGCATAAGAACTTGGGTTAGATCAGTTTGTAGGATAGAAAAAGCTTTATGGTCTAATGTTTCTAATTAAAAATTTTTAATTTTACATTATTTAATAAGCAATAAATAAATGGGCATATTGATGAAATGAATGTTTTGTTTCAATACACAAATAAACTGGAGTGTAATTCAAATGGGTTAATTATTAGACCATTTGAATTAATTTTTTTTTCTGGTGAGTACATTTAAATCATTTCTTGTTTCCATGTTGTGACTATTATAAATAATGCTATCATTAATATAAAGTAAACATTGGAAGAAAATATTGACTAGAGAGGGTTCTAATAATGGGGCTCTTCCACATGTAGTAATTCCCTTTTTCTGAAAGTCACATACTGTTTTCCATTATGGTTTGAGTAATTTTTGATCCACCAGTAATATGTAATATTAAGATGTCCTCAATACTAGTTATTTTCATGATGATATTTGATTTACCACAGTGTGGAAATCATTTTCAATGCCAAAAGAATGTCAATAAACCCTATATTCAGTACTAAACTGCCCTTAGTTCATTGATTTGATCAAAACAACCTGCAGGCTAATTCTGTTCTTTCTGTTAATTAGTAATTCTGCCCCTCAATTCATTTGCAATTACATCTGACTTCTCATCATCTGATTTTCTTTTTTTATTTATTTTTACTTACTCACTTTATATCCTACTCACTGCTTCCCTCCCATCACCTCCTTCTATAACACTTCCCCCTCCCCTTCTCCTTGGAGCAAGTAGGGACCCCTGGGTCTTCCCCCTACCCTGGCACTTGATATCTATGCAAGGAGGTTAGGCACTATATCCCACTGAGGCCAGACAAGGCACCCCAGCTAGTAGAACATATCTCACATACAGGAAACAGCTTTTGGGATAGCCTGTGTACCTGTTGTCCAGGACCCACATGAAGATCAGGCTGCACATCTGTTATATGTGAGTGTGGAGGCCTAGGTCCAGATGGTATATGTTCTTTGGTTAGTGGTTAAAACTCTGAAAGCCCCAAGGGTCCAGATTAGTTGACTTTGCTGGCATTCCTAAGGAGTTGATTTTCAAAGGTACAGGATGTCAGAAACAAGCAAATGCTTGCCCATGTGCACTTGAACTATCACCATCTATATATATAGTATTATCCTTGACCACAGATAAAAGAGAGTCACAAATAGTTGCTATGCTTTTAACATTTTACCATGGATTTCAGAAAGTGTTCTGTCTGTTACCTTCTGATCTGCCACATACCAAAATCTGCATTAGAATTTCTAAGTTATGTGTTTCTACCATGTGTCCATCATTTATAGGGCAACAGAGACATGTAGGACTGCCTGCCATTGGTCTGTAGTGGCAAATTGATGTCACCCACATTTCCCAATTTGGTAGACAAAAATATGTTTTTGTCACCATAGATACTTACTCACATTTTATATGAGCCATAGCCCAGACAGGTGAAAACTCAAAAAGATTAATTTACCATATGCTCTCTACCTTTGCCATCATGGGCATTCCTCAACAGATAAAAACCGACAATGGCCAGCTTTCACCAGCTCTCAATTTAAATCTTCTGCACACGCTGGGAAATTGCCCATCATACAGGAATTCCCCACAGCCCTCAGGGCCAAGGAATAATAGAAGGAACACACCAGACCCTGAAGGCCCGACTCCTGAAACAACAAACCACTACTTATCCCTCTAATGTACAATTAATGATGGCCTGACAACCCTAAACATATTTAACATCTACAAAATCTCCAAATACCCTCCTATTTCCCTCCATTGGCACACACCAAAATTAGCTCCCCCTATCATAGTACAATGGTCAGATCCTTTGGATGGAATTTGGAAGAGACCAGACCCCCTCCTTACAACTGGGAGGGGTTTCATTTGTGTTTTTCCACAAGGCCAGCCCAAGCCTATCTGGGTTCCTGCCTGAAATGTCCGACATCGTCTCTCACTAACAGGTCAAGAACCAAGGAGAGGGATGAGAAGGCAGAGAAGGCACCATGCACAGAGGAGCAGCAGGATCTCCTGGAAGGACATCCATGACACGGTGACAGTTGTCCAGGGCATGTGCCCTCCACAAGACCCCCCCTCCTCTATTCTCTTGGCTGTTTGTGTCATCCTTCATGCTAACTCTGCTAC
This sequence comes from Grammomys surdaster, assembly GCF_004785775.1. Lineage (NCBI taxonomy): Eukaryota > Metazoa > Chordata > Mammalia > Rodentia > Muridae > Grammomys > Grammomys surdaster. The sequence goes on along the minus strand of NW_021604641.1, from coordinate 1,482,409 downwards.
CGCCCAGCCTTTCTCTAGCCTTCCCAACACCTACCATTGGAGATTCTATGCTAGGGAAACCTACAACAGACATAAGAAAGTGAGGAAAGCACTGGACATTGCTCTCTTTGACCTATCCCCACCTCTTTGCCTTGTAGGACCCTCCTCAAAACCCCATCCCCCATGTGCCCATGACATCCCCATTACCAAATCAGTATGTTTTAACCCTCCTGCCCTCCTCTGGTGCAAAGGCACTACAGAAGCCTGTATTAACCCTCATTTTCAGGGCTCCTGCACCCCCGTGATTGTTGTCCCCCAGGTTTATCTCTATGAACCTTAAGAACTCACCTTACAGATGGGAGGAAGCTGAAAGAAGAGAGAGATCTTCATTCCTTTGCTCACTGGACTAGGCCTTGCTGTTACACTTGGTGCTACTGGAACTGCTGGAGCAGCCCTTGTCCAAACAAAACATCCGGCCGGTGACTTCCAGGACAAGCTTGACCAGGCAATGGCCTCTACTACTGACAGCCTTGAATCTCTTCAATGCCAGATAACCTCTTTAGCAGGAGTTGCTCTCCAAAACCGGAGGGCCCTGGACTTACTGACTGCTGAACATGGGGGGGACTTGTGTTTTGGCGAGAGAGGAATGTTGCTTCTATGTCAATGAATCTGGGATGGCAAAACAAGATGTACAAATACTCAAAGAGCTCCGGGGGAACCTCCGGTCATGCTATACTCCCAACACCCCTACCCCTTGGTTCTCTAACCCCTTGGTGGCTTTGATTCTTTCACTCCTTGGCCCCATACTAGCCATTTGAGCTTTACTTCTCCTGGCACCCTGCCTCATTCAGTTTCTAAAGCAACAGATAAGTAGCATTGCAAAGGCAACTACCAATCCGGTCTTGGTTCAGTATCAAACTGTTCCCAACATAGGAGATACTTATTCTGATGACACCTCTCCTCTATAAAAGAAAAAGGGGGAGTTGTTGGGTGCTGGGCTGGGAGAAGCAGCTGGGCACCTGGTTGAGCAAATCTTGAGCCCCAGACCATTATCTGGAGGGCAGGTATTTGGCTTTTGCCCCCAGGCCCTGGTTCTTTTCATTCAGCTTCGACCCTCCACAGCCCCTCCAAAAGAGAGGTATATGACCATCAGTCATGAGGAACAGTGCCTCAGGCTCTCCTACATGTAGATGAGGTATCTCCAAGCTCTCAGACCAAGCCAATCTGTTGCGTTATCTGCTGCCAGACCTTAACCCACCCTGAAACAGTATATAAGGGCTCTCTTCTGGAGAAGTAAAAGTGTATTCGAGAATCATTCTGGTGTCCAAGAGTTTCTGTTGCAAGAGCTGTAACACTAAAGCTGTAATACTTGGGGAAAGATCTGCTTTCCTGGAACCTTCCTGGGACACCAAGCTGCTTCCTTGGTAGCTAGCCAGCTTCCTATCATCCCAGCTCAAGCTGGCTCAGTTCTGAGAGACAGGTGCAGCACCTGGGAGACCAACGGACAGTGGAGACGCGGGCAGGGCAGCTGCAGAGATGGTAGCAGACCCTCCATCCCTCTGCCCTCAGCTGGGAAATCATGGTGGGACACCCTACGAAACCAGACACCCACAATCATGATAACAATTTTAAATTATAGAATGCATCTGATAATGTGAGTAACAGAATAATATTAACCAAATAACAATGTTGGACTTTTTGACTATATTTTATCAAAAAAAGATTTAACTTGTTTCAAGAACATGTTGAAAATGGTTGTTTTGAAACCTGCTTTGCTAAAAGAAAAGGTTTGTATGTTGCCATACATCTATGGAACCGTCTGTAATTTATTTGTTTCCTTTGTTGACTGAAATGATCATTAGAATCATGAAAACTTTCAGCTAATAAGTCACTTGCAGAAGCACATAAGCAACATGAAGAGACTAGATCATCTTGATAATAGTTTGGTTTGGCTACAGAAAGAGAGAATGATGTACATATATTTGAAAGGTCTTTGTGGAAATGGTAAGAAAAGAGATTATGTAGGAAAGTGTTTGATTTATGTGTTTAAGAGGCTGCCTTGAGCTTCCAAGCTTGTAAAGAATATCTATGCTTGACTAGACCAGCAGGAGTGGCAGGGAACTATGCAAGTCAATGAAAGGATTATTTACCTGTGATGCCTCATTTCCCTTTTGGCATTATATATGGATAAAACACCAGAGTGAAAGATGTGACATTTATTTTCTAAGAGAATTTTGTGAAGTGGTATTTGTTTTTAAAAATCATAACCGTCTTGAAGATTTTTCTGCCAATAAAACAATAAAGGTGGACAAAATGGGCAAGAGATTACAGATTACATTTAAATAGCCAGTTTTCAGAGATGGGTACCTATAAAAACGTTGCAAATTAATTAACTTGAAAACAACTTTCAGTTATTCCTGAAAAATATTTTAAAATAAATTTGCTTTTATAGTAGGTACTTTTAACAAGAAAATTTTGAGTTTGGGAAATACTGATATACTGGATTGCATTTCTTTTTCCCTGGTACTATTAACTTTAATCTCAAAGATAAATAAAAACTGGTCTTTGTAAGAGCATATATATATATATATATATATATATATATATATATGTTCTTTTTCATTTAGTTTATCTACAATCACTTTATTTTGACCTCACTGGAGCACATAAACTTACACATGTATAAGTATGTACTCATACACACCTAATTAATAAATTTAAACACGTTTTTAATGATTCAGTTTATTTAATGATTATATCTTGTTATCTTGTTCTCAATGCCTACTCTGTAACACTTAAGGTAAGATCAGGTTGAGCCTAAAAACCTAGCCATACCACATTTGACCAAGTGATATTTGCACTGTGGGGTGCTACAGCTCAACTTCTGGAGCAATGGTCTAGTTCTATGTACTACAGTGCCCATTTCCACACAGTATTGCAGTTTGTAAAATACTCTGATTCAATTTAACTATCTCTATTTCTCTTAGTTAAACAGACTCTACTTTATTTTATTTCAATTTTCAATTAAAGACAATGGCTGAGAAAAACTTTTACATATTTCCAAAAGAGAAGACAGAATGTAAAAGATGAAAAGTCTAAGTAAAAATAATAAATTGAGTGGATATTTACATTTATTTTAATATATCCTAAAATGCTTCACCAAACATTAAAATATATGTTAAACATTAGGCAAACTGATCTTTGTTCAAGTAGTCTAACTCAGTGCTGAAGTATAATGGTTTTATATTTGTATCATGATAGACAGAGGGCAACTAAACATTTTACAGCAAAATAATAGAAGCAGAAGACAGACAAGATTATGAACTCTAAATATTATCAAAATGTTAAAACATACATTATAAAACAGTTCTGGATTGCTAATAAAAGCAATATTTTCCTATAAGCAGTGTTTTCAAATTTGAAGAATGTCTGAATAAACCCTATCACACCCTCCATCAAATCAAAGATTCAGAATTTACAGAATACCAATTTGACCTCATACTTCTTGATATTATTTCTATGATTCATTGTTTTGTTGTTGTTTCTCCAGCATTTAACATCACTAAATAAATTTATTTACTTCTTACATTTTGGGATTGCTTTGCAACATATGAATTCAAATTCAGTACTTTAAAGAAAAACTATTTTTTTTTTCAGAAATTCAAGTTACCTGTATAGTGGGATTGGCTTTGTGCTCTCCAGTGCTATGTGAGAGCCTCAGTTTTCTGGAGGCTGGACTACTGATGTCTTAAAGCCTTGAAACTTCTCCATCATCTATTTTTTGAATATGATGGTGAGAGTTTAAAATAAAAAGTGAGATTTGGGGAAATCTTTTATAATTTACCGTTTACATACATGATTTACAATTAAAAATGGAAAATGTGACTTTACAAATAAGCATTGATTAAATTCCAGTTTGTGTGTGTGTTTGTGTGTGTGTGTATATATGCATGTGTATAGATTTTCACTATTCACTAACATGCTTATCATAGGTAAAAACCAGTTGATGGGTAAAAGTCATTATTTCTATATTTTCCAAAAATTTTGTCCTCAATGTGTTTGGTATCAATGGATTTGATATCAATAGTTTTAATATGAAAAATTGATATCAATGGACAACTCAGAATTTATTTCTTATATATATAGATAAAATACAGGTTATTTACTTAATTTAATAGACTGAAAGTGTAAAAATTTGACCTAGAATTCTACTTGTCATTTTCTTGTTTTTTTTAAAGTTTCTTTTAATTTATTTTTGTTTTTTTTTCTCTGAAAACCTTATACAAAGTGCTCTAATCACCATAGTCCTAACATCTTACAGATTTATCTCTTTCTTTCCTAACCAGCCAGCATTTTTACTTTCTTTTTTTTTAAGTCAATGTGTTTCAATTTTTACTACCCATATCATTTTGAATGTTTACTTATGCACTGGAGCATGTTTGACCTAACCAGGGACCACACATTAAAGAATACGAAGTCTCCTTCTCCTGGTAACTATTGTATGCCAAAAAGACCAGAGTAAAGAGAACTGTTTTGTGCCCAGTCTCTTCAATTCCAATTTGCTGTGATGTTAAAAATCTGAACCTATTATCTTTGAACAGGAGAAAGGAAAAGTAAAATTCAAACACAGAAGAAAAGTGAGGAAGTCTAGGGTCCTAGATCCTGAATGACTTTAACATATTGGCTTAATCTTGGACTCCTTCTTACAAGACTTATATGAGAAGGAACTAATTATTTCACATCAAAATATGAAATTAAACAAACTATTCTGGTATGGATAATTTTTGTCTTTATATAATATTAACTGTCTAAAGCACTTTACTAGTCAGAAACTTAAAATAGAAATTTAAATGACTATGAAATTTCTATAATTAATTCACCAAATATTTATGTGATTATTGTACAGTACTTCTGTGTTTGCCACAACTTGGTTTTATTCAGGTTTATATAGTTTTATGTGGAGTTGACACAAACTAAATTTATCTGAGAATAGAGAACCTCAATTAAGAAAATGTCTCCACTGTGCTGCCAACTGAAGCCATGTTGATGTCTGTGGGCCCTGCTGCTAGGCTCATACAAATCTGAGTTGTCTGTGCTGCCACCTGAGGCCATGATAATGTCTCTGACCTTCCAAGGGCCACATTTGAGTCAACTCTGTAGGTAAGATCTGTGTTGATGTGTATGATGTCTGTAGCTCTAGATACCATGAATGTCATATAGATGTCTGGGATCTATGCTGCAGCCTGAAGCCATGTTGATGTTCTTGGAACATGCTGCCATGCTGGGGTAGGGGTGTTGAGTTGGCGATAAGGATCTGAGTGCCTGAGCTGCCATCTAAGGTCATGGTGCTGTCGATTATACTGTTACTAATGACAATTTTGAGTCTGTGGTCCTACAGCAGCCAGGTCTGTGTTGATGTCTCTGGCTCATGTTAACAGTGGATGACCAGGCAGATTCCCATGGCCTATGCTTCAGCCTGAAGCCAGGCAGATGTCTCCGTCACATTCTGCCACATGATATTGATGTGATTGTTCTGTGCTGCCACCTGAGGCCATCTTGATGTTTGTGATCATGCCGTCTCTGAGGGACTTGTCTGGGTTTGTGGTCCTACTACAGTTGGGACTAGGTGTGCAGTCTATGCTGTTGCTAGAAGCTATAAGGAAAACCATGATCTGAGCTCCAGCTGACTTTAAAGAGCATAGAAGCTACTGTAGCAGGCAAATGGATGATGGTAGATGCATGATTGAGAAAGGGGAACATGGAAGGGTACCACTACCCCACCGCACCTCCCAACAAGCCAGGAAATATAACAATATAGAAAGAAAGCCATCAAAGAGAACTGTTAAAATTTTTGACAAAGATGCTTGGGTGTAGCTCTCAATAGCTAATGGCTTCTAGTGGAGGTGTAGAAGGAGGACTTAATATTTTTTTGGTGGATATAGTGCTGAGAGTTTGATCATACTCCAGTTAGGGTAAGGACAACACAAATTGGACACTTTTTAAAACTTGTGTGTGGGGGTGAGGTCACACGGGTAGGTAAGGTGCAGACAATAAAGAACTTAGACGTTAGTGAGATGGATATATGAGGTAAAATCCCAAAAGAATCAATACAAATATTATTTTATAAAAATAATGTACTGTGAATTGAATATTTTTAAGGTCACATGTCACTCACTAATCTATTCATTTTAGTATTGCTTAAGTGGACTAATGTTAGGGATTACTTTTTAGGAACATATTGTTCAGTCTATAAAGTGCCATATGAAATATTAGACGATAATTGACTATCTTTAAAGTTTATTAGTTAAAACTTTTAGCAGGGCGGTGGTGGCACACGCCTCTAATCCCAGCACTTGGGAGGCAGAGGCAGGTGGATTTCTGAGTTCGAGGCCAGCCTGGTCTACAGAGTGAGTTCCAGGACAGCCAGGGCTACACAGAGAAACCCTGTCTCGAAAAACCAAAAAAAAAAAAAATAAAATTAAAAGGCCATGGGTCACTATTGGATGTTTTAATGACTTTCTTCTTCATTTTGCTAATTTATTTATTTTTTGAATCAGGTTTTCTCTTAACCTGAAACTGGTATTTAGACTAGATAGGTTTAGCCAGTAAGCTCCTGTGATTCTTTTCTGACCAGATTCAGGTACTGAGGTTATAGATTCTCATTACTCTCTGTGACTTTATAGATTTCTAGGCAGATCGACTCAGGTCCACATAAATAAGACAGACGTACTTTAGCCACTGAGCTATCTACCCATTGAAGATGATATTTTATATTTAGTGTAAATACAGAAATAAATGTATGGATTCACTATATATTTATTTAGATTTTAAAAACACAGTCTAATTTTGGTCTCACCTATGACTTGTAAAATTTTTACCTTTATTTTGATTTAAAAAAAAATGGATTAGCTTCCTAAAATTTTTCTTGGCATTAGTAGTATTAAATATCTGGATATTTAAATGAAAATGGTTTATAGGATTTATTAGAAATCAATATCGCAGGTCAAATCAACAGCACAATATTGGAAAGTTGAAGATTCCCAGGCGATCAGAGCTAAGCTATGCTTGCACAGAGCAAAAGTCACCACATACCATAAGCTGGCAAGAATTTTAAGTAGAACATTTACCAAATTTCTAAATGTAGACTACAGACTTGAGATTGAAAAGTCCTTGTAAGTTATATATTTGGGGACTCCCCATGAAAGTTCAAGCATTTCCTCCAGAGCTCTCAACAGATTCTAATGGGAGTTTCAGAGAGTTTCCAAGTAGAAACTGTTAAATCTGCTTTAAACAACATAGTCCTGATCCCTAGAAATTTGGGCTAGGTTTGAGATTTTCATACCACACTAAATCTATGGACTCTAATCTTCTCACTTGTACTCAGAAATAAAACAAAACCCAAACAACAACAAAAACAAACAAAATGAACAAGCAAACAAACAAACAAACAAAAAACAGAAAAAGGGCTTTTGAAGAGTGTCTTGAAACACTGTATCCTGTGAAGATACTATATAGCGGAAGAAACAAAAGAGAATTACTGCTTGTGGAACACAGATAAAAATTTTTCATAGATTATAATCAAAACAAAGATTTGAAAGATGTTTAGAAAATTATGCTATTCTTTCCCCTCCATACAATTATACCACATTTACAAATGGTAGAAACCACTGTATGTCTTGCAACAGTGAGACACTATGCAGGGAGATACAAAGTCAACACCACTAACAAAAAACTGGGAAGAAAATGAAGACTCTATATAGCACTTTAAAATTCTGGGCATAAAATTTCATCAAACTTAAAATTCATCTTCAAATTTATTAGTATTAATATAAATGTTCACCATCAAGCATTTTTCTCATAGTAAATATGATTCTTTACAGGTAATAAGGTTCTTTTAAAATTCAAGTGATTGCAAAGTTACTAAATATATATATAGAAGCATCTTTATTGACTGCAACAAACTTCATTCTCTTGGGCTGGTTCCACTTCCTGTTAGCAGTTGTCCTCAGCTGAAATCTCATGTCTCTGGCATCTCAAACACCTTGCAGACTCCAAGGCAGCTTCACCATTACAGCTTCTTGTTCCAATGTCTGAGATCCACACGTGATCATCCAAAGGGCTTGGATGACATCTCCAGCTCTGTCCTCTGTAGAACTCTAGGCTCATGTTGACTCAACTCCACTGTTGCTGCTGTTCTTGGTGATCAGTCCATGGTACTAATATCTCCAATGCACTATTATCTTCTGCTGCAACTAGGCTTCACCAATAGTCTCTCATCAGCTCTCTTCATGGTGCCAAGCTTCACCTTCTTTGCATGAATACTTTAGTCCTGGGCCATTAACTTCAACTGAGGCTGCACAGTCACCAATGACCTTCCCTGACTTGTCACAGTGTCAAGCATCAGCTGCTCTCCATGACCTGTTTGTACCATCAAAACCAGTACCACCTGGATGACTCTTATATACTACCAAGTCTAGCTGCAGCATGAGGTACAACCTTGGTGATCTCTGGAACACAGCTTCTTTCTGATCTCAGAAAACACTTCCCAGAAGATTCCACCTCAGTGATGCTGGTATCTTCTTAATCATCACTAAATTCTTAGCTCTAGATAGACAGTACCAATTGTCCCAGTAGTCCCTTCTATTCCTGACTCACCAGATCCACATGGTCAAGGCTGCTGAGTTCTGCTGTTTGCTGAGGCTGGCACATTGCCTCCCTTGTTTTATTACCAGTTTTCTGTTTTCCAATTACCTCAATGCCTATGTGTTGCTGTCCTGAAACTTGCTTTGTCAATTGACCTTGAACTCAGAGATCTGCAGGGTTTTGTCTCCTGGATGATGGGATTAAAGGCTTATACTTTTTAAACACCTGGAATAAAGCTTTTCCTCACCTAGGACATACCCTGCCCCAGGGTGGCCATGAACTCAGATATCCGGCTTTGCCTCCTGTGCTTAAAGGCTTGTCCTATCATGACTGGACTTAAATTTAGCTGGATAGGATCTTGCTACAACAGTATCGCTCCTCTAATTTAATTTAATATCCTTGGACACAAGATTCAGTTCTATTTCATTTACTGGTATCCCTTTAACACTCAAACCATGTATTTTATATTTTTCCTTTCTAAGTTTGCTATGCTTGTTCAAAATGCTCTTCAGGAGACTTAACCAGTCTTCACTGGGCTTTTTTGAGATATCCTTTGTCAATGCAATTAGTGTAAATCTCTTTACCTTAACCTCAGGTAGCCTCTTCAGACAAGGACAAAAAGCAGCCACATTCTTCACCAAAATGCTGCAAAAGCATTGTCTAAACCACATACTGAATTCTTCTCCCCTGAAACCTCTTGGGGCAGGTCTGCACAGTTCAAATCACTCTTAGCAACAAAGTCTTTCATATTCCTGCTAGGATAGCCCTCTAAGCCCCACTTCAATGCTTTCCAAATTCAAAGTAAAAAAACCCACATTCTTCCATACAAAAGCACGGTCAGGCCTATCATAAGAATACCTCAGTCCCTGGTACAAACTTCTGTCTTAGTTAGGGCTTTACTGCTGTGAATAGACACCATGACCAAGGCAACTCTTATAAGGACAATATTTAGTTGTGACTGGCTTCCAGGTTCAGGGGTTAATCCATTATCATCAAGGTGGGAGCTTGGCAGCATATAGGCAGGCATGATAAGGGAGGAGGTCACTGGGAGGTCACTGAAGGCCTCTTGGAGAAGGCTACATCCCATCTGATTAGAAGGAGGGTCTCCTTGCTCACCTCCACAGTGACACACTTCCTCTAACTAAGCCATTCCCATCCCAACAAGGCTACACCTCCAAATAGTGCCACAACCTTAACCAAGCATACTTAAAACCACCACAGTAGCTAATAGCCCAGATGACCTCTACTATTATCTGAACTGTGTAGCCCACATACTGGATTCTCCTCTAGGCCCTTAAGAAAACATATGTAATATTTCAATATAATTATGCCTTACTGTATACGTAGAATTACAAAACTCTAGGATTTTTTTCCAGATTATTCTGTACTTAAATATGCCTAAAATAAACTACCCAATTGTGGGACAGTGGACCATGCCACCAGATGGAAAACCTTGTAAAGTCAAGTGGATTCAGAAACCCTAGCAACTCTCATCATTGAAAACTGCAGGCGTTTAAATCTATTCCCAGTTTCCTGTTTTGGAACACATGACCAGGATACCCCATGGAGAGGACTATTATAATCAGTCACATAGGAATAACACTCAAAGTCCATCCACATAGAAGAGGCATCTCTAACTTCTCAGACCAAGCCAACAGAAAACATATGTCTTTAGACCCCAAGCCATCCTAAAATGTATATAAAGACTCTATCCTAGAGGAATAAAGTGTGCAATTATCTCACCAAAGACTGTCTGACACATAACACTCTAAGGGACAAGCATTCTCTTTTGAGCCTTTCACCACTTGAAGCAGCTGGGGCCTGCTGTAGTCAGAGCCAAGGTGGCTCCGACCTTGGCTACCAGCTGCCCACTGCATCCTGCTGCCTGGCAACGACTCCAGGCCAGTGGTGGCCTGATGAAGAGGCCCAGCAGACCATCTTGCTCTGGCTCCCCCTCTGTAAGCTGCAACTCTCTGGTTAGAGCTTCACAGACCCCAAGGATAGCTCCCAGTACACAGACCAGCATCCAGTGGCTGACTCTACTGAGTCATGTTGAACCAGATTTTCTTCTTGCTTCACACTCAGCTAGCCCTGAGGATTTTGGAGACCTCCACTAATGGTGATGATAATGGTGATGATGATGATGATGGTGGTGGTGGTGGTGGTGGTGGTAGTGGTGATGATAAATATTTAAAGGGAAATGGATACACATTCTCATTATAGTATGAAAAGACAGCAAACAAGCCAGTGGTCTGTGGTTTCATGGCTTGGAATAGGGAGAAGTTTCAGTCAATCACTTAAAGGAGAAAGATGACAGAATTTACATCCATACTTTTTAATTAGACAGTGTTGTCTTTGCTAGCTTCCTTTATTTAGTTGTTAGCAAGGAAGGAATTGTGGGACTATTCTATAATTTATGCTTGAATAGCTACAGGTGCTTATATGTTGGAAGAAAATGGTCTGAATTTTTAGTATTACTCATTTTAATGTACTTTCCTTGTTACATGTGATTATCAATAATCAACACATTTTCCAGAAGATGTCTGTTTTATAGCTTTAAAATAACAAAGAAACTAAAACCAGTACATAATTGTTTACATTCCGATATCTGATGTCATTTGAGAAAATAAAAGAAATAGTTTTATATATGAAAACAGAGTAAGAAAAGACAAAATACTCACGAAAGCGAAGAGAGAAAGAACTAAGAACAATTTGAGAAATAATTACACTGAGTATGTAAATTTGATAAAATTGTGTTCTGTATTCAGAGCAATTATGTAAACAATATAAATAGCCAAAACAATGTTAAACCTTTCTGTTCAATAACACTTCATATTGAAAGAAGCATGGACATGATATTCACTAGCCTAAGTACTTTAACTCAAGGTTAAAATTATGATTCTATTCAATAAAATTTTAGAAAAGTGTAGCTGTCTGTGTATCACCTCTAGATCCTTTCAGTTAACAACTTCTTATTTCCTGAAGCAGAGTACTTAGACATGTAAAATATAAACTTGGATACACACATCTACCTATATTAAATGCACTGAACTTTTACTTCTATATGTCAGTATGATAGGTTGCTAATTATTTTTATTATTAATGTGTTCATCTGTATTAATTTAGTTTCACCTAACATCTCATAGAACAGGGTGAATTCATGTAAGCCTGTGATGTTTTATTATTTTTTAATACTCTATTAAGTACACTTCAACTCATTCTTATATTGTTCTATTTAGATGAAGGAATATTTTAGTCTTGGTGAAATTGTAGGGTATACCATATATATTTGTGTGTGTACATGTGTGTGTGTATGTGTAAAATACCCAGAGGTTATCAGTGATTATTAAATATGAATGGGTCTTATTCACATACAATATGCTTTCTCATTTTGTAGATGCTAAAACCAAAATATAAATATTCATTATTGTTTAACATATTGCAGATTTTCCAGTATTATGTGGTCTAAGAGGAAAATCTCTCTCAATCTTGACATTGAAATTTTTAATGCAATTCTTGGATAGAGGCAAATGATATTACCACCATTAATCCAATAAGTATTCTGATTGAGAGGAATTTAAATTGTTCACATGTATATATATCATTCATAGTTTATCAAATTTCTTTCAAACACTATGTAAATTCTGTATATATTTAATTTCTATAACATGTAAAGCACTTACAATGAAGCAATTTAAACAATTTCCTATTGACCATGAAAGAAAGCTAAGAGTCCCATAGTCAAGAGTATAAACAAAAGAAATTCCATTAGTATTCAAATATGATGTCAGATGGTCTGCACTTTACTATGAGAAATACAATTCAAATTATAGTTATATAGTCTACAGTTACAAAATCATAAAAATCTATAATGTGAGCCACATGACTAATCCAAAATAATCCTTCATTTTCTAAATGTACTGATCAGTCTATGTGTGTTTAACTTAGAGAAATCATAAGAACACCCAAAATGGTTCTGAAAATGTGCTTATTAGACTTACTCCTTTTCAGATCAATAATACAGAATTTCAATGGTAAGCAGGTATTATGTTTTATGAAAGTAAATAATGTTTGAATAGAAGGATGATCATCCCAATGATTTCATAAAATAGCCTCCCTGAATATTTTTTAGGCAGTAAATTTCATCAGTTCCACATAGAAAGGTTATTTACATGTTTACAGTTCATTAGATATGTTCAAAATTTACCACCCTTATTACCATAATCATACACATATTTGAGATTTTCTAGGTTTCAAGAATAAATTTACCACATATTATTTTATTCTCATTAAAGGTATGACTGCTTTTTTACCTTAGAAGCATAAGGAATTGGAGATTGGCCTTTGCTCCATCTCTTTCATATGATTTCAGTGCTTTTATAATTTAAATATTAAGATTAAAATATACATATTAAAGATCAACCTGTAAGAAAACCAAAAAAAAAGGATTCTAACTTAAGAATATTTAGTGATTCTTAAGCACCTTTGTTTAAATTAGAGAATGCTGATTAAACCTGTCATAGGTTCATTGTCTCTCATCAGCCTATACAAAGATCTCAGCTGAGCCAGCGTGAGTAAACAGCCAGACTGAGGAAGGATAGAAAATATGTGACCATGTGTCAGAGTAAACAACTAAAACAGCCAACAAAGGAAAATGATTGATCAAAAGGTTAGTGTTGAGATGGAATAGTAGTTGTTAAGTCTGGGAGAAATATTAATTCCCTAAATTGTTTTCTTATGGAAAGGCACATCCCTGAACATTTTGGTAGATTAGCAAAGATGTGCCATGTCATTGTTTTAGGAGGGAAATGACCTGAGCCAAGGGGCAATGAAGAAAACATTACAGGTGGGTTATAAAGAATATAAACATATGCTCAAAGTTCTCTTCCTTAATTTATATTATCTACTTCATAGGGGAACCTGTGATCAAAAATATGAAGATTTCTCTACCCTAGATTTGTTATTAAGAGGAATGAAAGTCATAGGCAAGGCATATAAATGCCAGAATGTAGAATCTATGGGAGGATCTGTTCTGAATCCTGTACTGCCCTTACATAGTCCCTAACATGGTGGAGGGATGCTTCCCTTTGATCCTTTTTGGAAAAACATTCATAACTTCTGTTGTTAGACATTAGAAATTACAAGGAGAGTTCTACCCAGAACTTAGACTGCTCACAGGAAATGTAAGCAGTTAGAAAATGATTCAAATAAAATTTTGGACCACATTAACTTTTATAGGATTTAACAAGCACATATTAAATCAAGTTCCTGGTTTAAAGATTAGTTAATTGTGACATTCAGCTTGTTGAAATGCCATATGCTCCGAAATGTCTATCTAAACTTAACTGAAACTTAACCATGGAAGCTGAAAAGGAAAGGAAAGCAGAACAGAATGTTTTATTGGCAGAAATGTGAAGGATTCCTAAATAGAAATGTTCAAGGATACATGCTCCATTGTATAATTTTAGATTTGGATATCATCTGATATATGAAAGCCAACCAATTGCTATTAAATATGAGCACACTTCCTTATAAGTAGAAAATTTTAAATTTTCTCTTGGCTCAAATGTTATAATGGTGTATGGGGACCTAAAATCTACAGCTACTGTTTTAAGATCACATTATGCATCCACCATAATACATTATTCTGAAGTCAGGATCTGCATCACTTAGTGTTAGAGAAATAACAGAATGATTTTTCAGTGTAACAAGGAGTAAAAGTTTCAACAATAATAAGGTAAATATTTTAGGGGAAAATATAGCTAAGAAGATAAATATATAAATGAATACTACTCAGAAATAGCTGGCATAATCCATCAGCAGATATTAAAGAAGCTGTTTCTATTTTGGTTGATACTCCTAGTGTGTTGATATGTGTTTGTTGAGTGTCCATGTATTGAGATCCTAAAAATTACTTAACCAAATATTCTAAGCTTTGTGTCTCAAAAACAAACAAACAAAAAATCCTCAAAAATAAATCTCAAATAATAATTCAACTGTGGCTAGATTCTTCATGCTCTTCTGCTTTGAAGAGAAGGGTTTTCCCATTTGAGATCATTTGGTCTTTCTAGTATACTGGCTTCATATCCTATGGCTTGATTTAAATTTAATATCTCACTATGAGCCAGAGATCAAGGATTCTAAAAGTGCAATTCATGGCAACATAGATCTCAGGCCTCATCACCAATAAAAAATAATGGATATGATAACCTGAAGCATGTTTACATCCTCTTTGCAAAAGATAAGTGATCAACATATTAAAACATTATAATACATAGTTTGTTTTAAAATTTGGTCCTGGGGAGGTGGTTCACAAGTCAAGAGAATTTAATCCTCATGCAGAGGACCACAGTTCAGTTCCAAATACTCATATGACAGAGTTCACAACAGCCCCTAAATCTAGCTTCAGAGGATTTGACATGCACAGGTGCACATATGCGCAACCACACTCACACACAAAATTATAAAAACAAACTTTACAACAATCATCCTATGTATAAAGATCACACATAGTCATGACATGGGAAAGAACATAGAATACATAAAATGTCACTACTACCTTTAGTTTTCTGAGTTCTCTTTTTAATCAAATATACAATAAATTTTCCTTTACTTTCTAAAAGTTTCACCATAACATACTTCCCATTTCCTATAGATTTATTTTTACATTTAAATAATGAAAAACTTTAATTATTTTTTATATTTCAGAAAATACTCTTCTTAGAAACTTTTATATTTTGCTAAAATATATAAAATATAATATTCATATAGTGATTGTTGGATTGAATTCATACAACTGTTACATAATCTTAAAATTCATAATATTATTATACAAGACACTGACCATAAAGTTGCTGTAAAAATGCCAGTAGTATCTATGTCAGCACAAAGTAACAGGGGCAAAGACAAGTAGTTACCACAAGTGGTGTGCCATAATGATTAATGGTATAGTTTAAAGAAACTATGTCTTTAGCATATTTGTGTTTTATAGTATATATAATTCATGTACATATATTTCAAGCGAGAGAGAGAGAGTACATGAAATAATATAGAAGTATCTACTGCTGATCAAAATGACCCTGAGCTATGAATTATAATTGGAAAAATAATAGAACATGAAGAATAGACAAAATCCTTGCTTGAAAAACCAATGTAAATTTAAAAATAATAACAATTTTAATTTTATTTATATTACCTTTGTACTAAACTAGTTTTGTAGAAAACACAAGCAGAAAGCATCTTAGCAGAATACAAGTTTGACGTATTATATTTACAGAGATAAGAGGTTCAAGTAAGTTCTCAGTGGGCTTAAATCAAGATGTTAATGGTGTTGTATTTCTGAGGAGCTTCTAGTTGCAAGGTCATATCCTCACCAATGTCAGCAACGGCCTAAGTAACCTGAGGTAAATTTGCCACCGCAAGCTGACTCCTAGCCTTATTTTGGAAGAAAACCTTAGTTCTCATTTTTTTCATGATACATACTGCATTCAGGAAATTCAGGTGTTAGTAAAATCTACAGAGTCAGGTGTGATACAGACAAAGGTCTGATTCTGCCTTTCACAAATGGAATTCTCTGACATCTTGTGTATATGCTAAGTGTGGACATGTTTACATTGAGGGTATATTGTTGTTGTGTTTATTTTCTTTACACATTTTAAACTACTGCTTCATCTAACAAAAAGGAAGTTCAAGTGAACATTACTTGAAAACATTACTTCTAAATGTATCTTCATCGCTAAAGTATGATATATAGCTGTAGAGTGGCTGTCTTAGTCAGGGTTTCTATGACTCTACAAGATATCATAACTAAAAAGCAAGTTGGGGAGGAAAGGATTTACTTAGCTTTACATTTCCACACTGATGTTCATCACCAAAGGAACGCAAAACTGGAACTCAAGCAAGTCAGGAAGCAAGTGCTGATGCAGAAGCCATGGAGGAATGTTACTTACTGGCTTGCTTTCCCTGGCTTACTCAGCTAGCTCTCTTACAGAACCCAGGGCTATCAACCCAGAGATGGCATCACCCACAATGGACCTCACATCCTTCATCACTAATTGAGCAAATGCCTTAAAGCTGGATCTCATGAAGACATTTCCTCAAGGGAGTCTCCTTTCTTTGTGATAACTCAAGCTTGTGTCAAGTTGGCACATAAAACCAGCCAGTACAGTGACTAACTCTGTATCTTAATTGTATTTCATTTTAATGTGAGAAACTGCATTATTGATAATGACAACTTAAGGAAACTGGTTTTTATTGGTTCTCCTATCCAGGGCACAGTACACCATAGTTGGGGAGGTCTCAACAGCAGGAACTTGTAACAGATGATCATATATCATCTGCAGTCAGTAAGCAGAGAAAAATGAACATGTTTTTGTGCTCTGCTCAATTTATTCCTTTTCTTGGGAGGTGGAAAGAGGGGGAACCAGGGAGGGAGGGATGAGGGGAAAGAAAAAGACAGGATCATGTACTGGAGGGGACTGGAGAGATATACAGAGCGAGAGAGTACCGAGGGTCAGGAAATTAAATAAAAAATATGTAGGAGTGGGGGATGAGGAACTGGGGATAACCACTGTAGAGGTCCCAGACTTTAGGGAAGTGAGAGGCCCCTAGGACCTGACTAATGAATTTAGCAGAAATGAGCAGAGAAGAGGAGATAGCGCCTGTAGAGAACAACCCCAATAGACAGGTACAGCTTCCAGTCAAGGCATGGGGCCACCCACCCATCTCAAAAATTTTGACTCAGGAATGTTCCTGTCTAAAGGAAAGACAGCGACAAAAAATGGAGCAGAGCTTGAAGAAGGGGCTACCTGGGGACCGCCCCACCTGGGAATCCATACTATCTGAAGCCACCAACCCTAGACACTGTTGCTGTTGCCAAGCAATGCTTGCTGACAGGAAACTGGTGTCTCTGCTCCCTGGAAGGTTCTGCCAGCACCTGACCAATGCAGATGCAGATGCTTGGAGCCAACCATCACACTGAGCTCAGAGACCCTGGTGGGGGATCTGGTAGAAGGACTGGAGGAGCAGAGGGTGATGGCAACTCCAAAGGAAGAACAATGTTGGCTGGCTGGACCATCCAGTTCTTGGGGTCTAGACCACCAACCAAGGAGTGCACAGGGAGAGATCCATGCCTCAGGATACATATATAGCAGAGGATGCCATAATCTGACATCTATGAGAGTGGAAGCTCTTGATCATGTGGAAGTTTGATGCTGGAGCAGTGGGGTAGGAGTAGGTGGGTAGGTAGGGCAGCACCCTCATAGAGGCAAAGGGGAGGATGGAGAGCACAAATGTGGGATGGGGGTTTGTGGAGGGATAAGTGGGAAGGGGGATATAATTTGAGATACGAAAGAATAAAATTATTAATTAAAATATATTATTTTTATATAGCTAAGCACTCTAGCCCAAAGAATGATGCCATCCACAATGGCCAGATCTTCTGTCATCAATTAACTTATTTTATAAGACCTCTAATACCAATGCATAGAGGCCAATCTCCCAGGTTATTCTGGGATTCATCCTGGTAAAAATTGGGATTTACTATTACAGTCTCTTATCACTTAATAATTTGGATACAGATAAAAAAAAAACTGAACACCATTTTGGAAATCCAATTCAAACAAGGGATAGCACTAACCTTTTAATTTAGCATAAAGCACATTCAATACTGTATTGTAAATTTGAAGCTTTGATCAATTTGAGTGAATATGGAAATAATAAAGTGTGCATACAGAGAAGCAGATAGCTGATAAGTTTATCCTCATGATTTTCTTGAGAAGGTTTGCATTACATGAGAGAAATAAAGAAAATTTGCTGAGAATATAAAAGTTCATCATCAAAGATAAAACATACAATGAAAAATATATCCTGTATCCTGAAACCACATATAATGTGGTTTATTTGTAACTTAAAGTCTCAAAAATGACTCCATAGCAAATTCAACTTCACAAAATGTGGGATTTTCAATTATAAACTCCCAATGGATTTCAGCAGTTTAAATATCTGCTTCTGTATTCTGTTATTCTTGGACACTTTACAATGCTTATTATTATAGCTAAATTATAAATAATAATATTCTAAAATTGTAATAATATTCTAAAATTGTAAGAACACTGGATGTTTTTTTGTTTTTGTTTTTTGGTTTTTGGTTTTTTTTTTTTTTTGGTTTTTCGAGACAGGGTTTTTCTGTGTAGCCCTGGCTGTCCTGGAACTCACTATGTAGACCAGGCTGGCCTCAAATTTAGAAATCCGCCTGTCTCTGCTTTCTCTGCCTCCCAAGCGCTGGGATTAAAGGCGTGCGCCACCACTGCCCGGCAGACTGGAATTTGAATATATTAAAATTACATTTGTTCTCACTCTGGTTTTTATTCATAAACTTTCATCTCCTAAACTCCGTGTGTGTGTGTGTGTGTGTGTGTGTGTGTGTGTGTCTGTGTGTCTCTGTGTGTGTGTGTGTGTGTAGAACGAAAACCCATAGAGCAAGTTATTTATTGACTCAAACTAAATCTAAATTACAGTAAGTAAATGGTGTGATGTAAGACTTTAATTGCCAGTTCAGAGAGAAAGAAAGCTTGTGAATTTTGGATTGGTGGGAGTGACCTGGCAGGATTTGAGTGAAAGAAAACCATCATCAGAATATATACTGTAAAATTATTTTCAATATAAAGTACAAATTAATAAGGCAAGGTCACAGATCAGTATGAAACCTATGTTCATGTCCTACTGAATAATTATTTTAGAATTATGTCTGTTTTTCACATTAGGAATAAAGTGAAATATAATCATCATTGTGCAATGGGAATACAAGCAATGGACTAAGAAATTCTTATAGGGATATCTGATGTTATAAACATAAAATTGCACCAACGTGGCTGCCTAAACATCTGAGTGAGAACTACATGAACAGACATTCCAGTATGGATATGGACTAGACCAAAGTCTTCAGCACTGACAATCTCAAGGTATTAAGGAATGGTACATGTGGGATAAATAGTATTTCATGTCAAAAAACATACAAATATGTTATATAATACCAAATTTTCAGCCATGCATACACACATAGAAGTAACATTAGAAGTACCTAGCAGTTTATATTTAGAAGTATATATGGATATAGATATAATATAGGCATGTAATAACATTTATAAAAAGAGGCCATGAGTTTGAAAGAGAGCAAGACAGGTGGGAGAAGGGTTTGGAGAAGGAACCAGAAATGAGAAATGTTATAATTATAATTTAATAGGAGAGATCAATGTCACCTAGTCTTCACTTGTATGAATAGTACCAAAAAGCAGTTCTTCCATATGCCATATAACTGGACAAAAAATGAAGAAGCAGAAGTGATTCGAATCCTTACAAAATAAGTGCCACAGAGAGGTAGACTTATGAGGCATATTCATTCCTTTTAAAAATTACATTATGAGAAAAAACAGAACATTATTTAAATTTTGAGATCAGTCCTAAAATGTCTGAAACAAATGTTACCATTTAAATTTTAAATTCATCAGAAAATAACTTTACTGTCTGTATTTGCTGTTTTTGTTATTTAAATTTTGTCCTTAATTAAAACCTCAACCTTTATGTTTAATGATATTAACACACTGATATGACATTATTTAAAAATGTTCAAATATCAATATTTCAATGAAAAGGGGCAAGAAAGGCATTGCTATGAATAATATGAAATTGCATAAGAAAGTAGTCGTGGAAGGTGTTCTTAATATCATTATTTTACATATTTTTTTTACTCTGAGATAGCATTATAATTTATATTATCTTTAATATTTCAATATAGTTTATAATAAGGACAAAATATTTATCCTTGGGACTTATTCATCTTGTTTAATTAGTAGTTACTGCAAAGTACTAATATCTCCTTATTTAGTTTTTATAATTCGAAATATCACAAACTGTCTACAAAGTAAATCATCATCCATAACTGATTTTATAGTTAGAGAAAATAATTAATTTAAAAGTGATTAATAGGTATATAACTAGATTTAGTTGTTAATTCTTTGCCAATGTTAACAGATCTGAGGAAATATATTTGGAATTCTGTTTATGTTTAAGGAAAAAATTCTTACCTAAAATCTCACTCATATTATCAGAATTTGAAAAAAACTAATACCTTCTTTGGCACAAAGGGATACTATATCTTACAGTGTAAATTCATTATGAAAGGTGTGAGGGTTAAATTTTCATTTATATTGATTAAGCTGCAATTTTCTAAATTAGATTTCTATCTCTTCTAGAGAATCTTAGGTCAGACTTCTTCATGGGAATGAGAATACAGCACATTCATCTCAGTGGCAGACTGCCACAAGCAAAGAACTGCCTTTGGAAATATCTTGTTGTAAAAAAATAGTAAATATTCAACCAGACTCACTAGCAGAGATCAATATAACAAATAAGCTTTATTCATAGGTCTGGTTTGTGTACTTTCCAGTTGACTTTCTTTTGTATACTCGGCTTAATATCGTATAAAGTTTACTACTGTAATATTCTGAAAATAAAATTCAGTTAATCGCATTAATTTTAGACATGAATTGGTACGATAGAAACAAAAGCACTTGTAGACTGCTGCCTCAAATAGTCATTCCTCCGGTTTACCATAATCTGTAGTATCATACAATAGACAGTCTTATTGTGCTTAGCTAATTTTTCTTAGTATGTCTACATAAGAGTTTATTTAAATTACTGGCCTTTAAATAAATAACAAATTTGTGCCATTACAAAGAAAATACAAAGAAGATTGTTCATTTGGGAATGATTTTGTCACATTTCAGTGGATAAAGAGAAAAGTACTGAAACCATCGAATGTACAGCAAAAGGTCATTTGTCTGTATTACTTTGCAATTTTTTAGGTGTGAAAAATATTTAAAATTGGAAGTCAGAATAGGGACAATCTTAAAGTGGGATGGTATCCTCACATATAAAAATTTTAAGTGAGGTAACATAAATATAGCCACTTAAATAAATAAATGAATAAATTATTTGGAATGTATTTTTTGGTTATGCATTTGTCATCTGATTAGTTGTCAATTTTCATCATTTTAAAAGTTTCTGATGTGATATATCAAAATGATTTTTGAATTGTTTACTATTTCACATAACTGTAGACATGCCTTCAATGTATGTGGATATGAGTATGTGAATGCATGAGTAGCAAGATTAACGTTCAAAGGACTGAAGGAGCTGAAGGCCTTTGCAACCCCATAGGAAGAACAACAATATCAACCAACCAGACATCCTAGAGCTCCCAGGGAGTAAACCACCAGCCATGGAATACACATGGAGGGTCCCATGGCTTCAGCTGCATATGTAGCAGAGATGTCCTTGTCAGGCATTAATGGGAGGAAAGGCCTGTGAAGGAATGATGCCTCAATGTAGGGAATTTCCAGAGTGAGAGGTAGGAGTGTGTGGGTGGGTGGGGAACACATTCATTGAGGCAGGGGGTGGGGAATGGGATAGGGGTTATGGGGAGGGGGCTGGGAAAGCAGATAACATTTGAAATGTAAATAAAGAAAATATCCAATTAAAAAGTACCAAATAGGAAGGTCTAGAAAAACATTAAAAGAAAAAAATAATGTATCACAATCATTCTATATTTAAAATAAACATTTCAAAAACACTGTAAAAACTGTATATACAAATCATATTCTGAGAGAACTGACTATTTCAATCAAGTTTCCTCTACCAATAGATAAGTAGACGTTAAAATTTTATAGTATTTTTCACCTGGATTAAAGGTAATGTAAATTTCTATTTTATTCCGGATAGTCATAAATGAAATATAAATTTTCTTACAAACCAATATAGAACAGACCCAATAGCTGAGGAATTTGAAGTGCAAAATGCTCATGGAATCCACTCCAATCATCTTTAAACAATGAAGGATATAGCTTTAGATAATGAAGGGTTGCCTTTAGTATCATAGTAAATACTATAATACATAGTAAATTTTTAGTCCCTTTGGGCTTCTGAGCAATATATTAGTTTTTGGCAAATGGTCTTTTGGTTTCAGAAGATATTTTCTTGGTGTGTTGTTTTATCTTGATAGTCAACTGACTTTGCTTACATTAAATAAGCAAACAGAACAAACTTTTAACTTAAAATCATGCATAATGATATAGCTAATTTGATTTAAATTATTTTAATATCCATAATGATCTATAACTGTTGACCATGTCAAGTGTTATTTGTGCTTATTTTAAATTCCAGTAGTCCTCTTTAGAAGGCTCATAATTTAATATTTGGGACACTTCTGTTCCTTACATCATTAAATTTTATCAATTTTGCCCAAAAAATTTGAGTGCAATATAAAAATAATTTGATGTTCTTTCTTCATGCCTTAGTTACAGAGTATTAAAATACTTTACCATAAGAAACTAAACATCTTATTAATATAAAATGAAAACAAGCTAGTATTAATGATGTTGAAATTAAAGCTAATATTTATATTTATATTAGACATTTACATTTATATTAACATTTGCCATTTTTTGTGGAAAAATATATAAATACCAAATAATTTAAAGACTCAATTTTATCCTAAAATATTCAGATTTTTGTATTGTAGAGTTTCTTTTGTTTTTGTTTTCTTTTTACGGAACATAATATTTTTTTCTTATTCTTTAACAAAATGGCATTTTAAATTTTTATCATGAATTTGTTTTAGTAACTAGAGAGAGAAGACCAGTGGTTAGTAGGACTGGCTGCTCCTCCATATGAACAGGGTTTAAATCTCAGTACCTACATGATGGATCATAACCATATGCAACTCCAGTTCCAGGGGTTCTGATATTTGCTTCTGGTCTAGAGGCAAACAAGGCACACAAGCGCTACACAAGCATACATTCAAACAAGAACGCTATTAAAAATGCACAATTTAACATAAAGTTATTAAAAATAAATTATGTAGATATAAATGTGATTGATAATCACAATACATGAAAAGAAATTGGGGATTGTTCCACATCTTTTGTGGAGATGAGTTACCTTTATGTCTTTGTTGGTTAACTAATTTTTTACAAAGAACAGTTGAAAATGTGCAATACATCATGGAAATATAAAGTTCTGATAGTCTTTCTAAATTGAGTGTTAACATTTAAATTTTATAATATTTACCTGATTAATAATATCAAACTTGCGAAATTACTCACTTTTGATTTTTTTTTATTGGATGATTTATTTACATTTCCTATGTTGTCCCCTTACCCCATCCCCCACCACCCCCTCGGAACCCCCAATCCCCTCGCCCCTCCTCCTTCTTCTCTGTGGATGTAACCTCTATCTACACCCCCCCACTCCCACCTCCCCACCCTCAAAATTCCCACCCCCTGGGGCATCCAGCCTTCATGAGGTCAAGGTTCTCTTCTTCCACCTATGCCCAGCAGGGCCCTCCACTTTTACATATTCAGCTGAAGCCCTGGATCCCCCCCTAAGTGCTCCCAGGCTGGTGGTTTAGACCCTGGGAGCTGTGGTTGGTTGGTATTGTTGCTCTCCTCATGGTGCCACAAACCCTTTCAGCTCCTTCAGTCTTCACTCTAACTCCTCTATTGAGAACCCCATGATCAGTTCAATGGCTAGTTGTGAGCATCTGCCTCTGAATATGTCTGACTCTGGAAGGCCTCTGAGGAGATATCCATATCAGGCTCTTATCAGCATGCACTTCCTGACTTCCACATCAGCATCTACCTTTGGTGATTGCACATGGGATAGATACTCAGGTGGGGTGGTCTTGAGACGGCCCCTCCTTCAGTTTCTTTCCCTCACTTAGTTTTTGAGGGTTTCTTTGTATAGTCCTGGCTGTCCTGGAACTCACTCTGTAGACCAGGCTGGCCTCGAACTCAGAAATCTGCCTGCCCCTGCTTCTCAAGTGCTGGGATTAAAGGCATGCACCACCACTTCCTGGCTCACTTTTGATTTTGACATATAGATCTAAACAGTTTAGCATGTTTATCAGATATATTTTGATCATTTAGATATTTAATTTACTTTTATCATTTTATATAATTTATTGGTTCTTTTAGAGTTTTAAGTTAAACATAAGAATATAATGAGAATTAATAAGAAAATTTAGGTCATGAATTTGAAAGATAAGAAAAGTATATTTCACAGTCAGGAAAGGGATGGGGAATGTTGTAATTGTATCATAATCTCAAAACTAAAAGTAATGTGATAAAACTTTTACACTGTGATATGTCGTCATCCCCAGTATTGTCTCCCAAATCACCTCTTCTTACTCTACGCAAGTATTTGTCCTTTTATTTTAATTTTTAGCCATTTTAGATTATAAAGACAATTACATTTTTTATTCACCTTTCCTCCCTCCAAGACCAAGTTGCACAGCCTAAATATTTTTGGAAGAATGGTTTTTCACTGGAAAATGGTTAACTAACTGGAATCTACATTCTTAGTTGAAAGGAGCCCTACTTTCCCAGATGTTAACAAGTGCCAACTGCCATGGTTAGGGGTGAGATTGTGTGTTCAACTCCATTACACTTTCCATGCTGAGATTGTCTGGCTTGGGCTTGTACTGTTTGTTTTTGTTTTTGTGCTTTGTTATGTTATTGCATACTGTCACAACCCCTGAGTTCTTATGTGCAGCTGGCCTGCTCTGTCCAAAGACAGTTTCCTTATAGTTATTCATCAATTCAGGCTCTTAACCATTTCTTGGTATTTAATCTACCTTGGTATTTAGTCCTCAGTCTTTGAGAATAGGTTTTATTCTATATACTATGTTTAAAGTTGAAGATTTTGCCCTTTGTGTTAATTCTTCGCTTTTATAATAAATTCTTACTGCAGCCTCTCCTCTCTCCTGTGATCAAGTATCTTTCTTCACTGTATCTCTTCTCTCCCAGATCCACGGCTCCTCCTCTGTATTTGGTAAAATACATAACTATGTATAATAGCTGCCATGAAGCTTACTGTATTCCTTCAGGGAACATTTTCTATGTAAGATGCTTGCTCTGAGTTGCAGGCATCTCTCCCTCCTATTCCTATGCAATAGCTTACTTCTTAAACAGAAAGCACAGGATACAAGATTGAATTTCTTTCCTTGTATATATACATATTATCTGATAGCTTATTATATTGATGTTCTCTGTTACAAATTCTTTTTCAAAGATTTACACAAACTTTGTAAATTTTGCATAAAGGTAAGCTTAATAACCACTATCTGGCAATTCTTTAATGTTAATAATATTTAGTATGCTTAGCACACCCAGCCTGAGGTTAATAGATAAATACTTGGAAAACCGGTTACTGCTCCAAATAAAGTAGTGTATCCAACATTATCATGTTGGGACACATCATACTGGAGATACAGTTGCAATTACCAGAGGTCACACAGAAAATCACTTTAATG
Source organism: Grammomys surdaster (assembly GCF_004785775.1). NCBI lineage: Eukaryota > Metazoa > Chordata > Mammalia > Rodentia > Muridae > Grammomys > Grammomys surdaster. The sequence continues at coordinate 1,456,419 of NW_021604641.1, read as the reverse complement.
ATTATAATCACCATGGCTATATATGTGTGCTAGTTGACATTACATTTTGGATGCTTTCTTCATTGTGTTTCACTTTATTAATTTACCAGTAAGATTTCCCACCTGGGATCAAACTCAGGACCTCGTACACGTTCATCAAATATCCTACTCTGAGCTCAATCTGAGACTTAAAATTTATCATCAATTTTACCACAAATAAAGGCATCTACTTTTCAGAAATTTCTTATAATAGATATATAAATGCTTATTAACCTCAAAATTATATTTTATGCTAAAAGTCTTAAGTCAAGTTTTCAAAATGTAGCTCTTTTAAAATATACATTACATCTGAAGTATACTATCTAAAATTTAGTATAATGACTAAGGGAATGACACTTGCATTTGGTTCAAAACATCAAACTGAACATAGACTATAACCCTTCAAGCATGAATGGAAGGAATATAAAATAATGCACATAAATATATTAGCATTTTGCCTCAGAAGCAGTGTCTTGATAAATATACTAACATGCTATCATTTCATACTGACCCATATGGTGGTCACCAAGGTAACCATTTTTGCTGCACATGGTCTTTAATAAAAATGGTCTTTGCCTTTATGAAATGCTTATTGTGTCAAACCCTCAATTACCCATGTGTAAAATAAGAAGAGGAATACATTTGTGACAGAAGTATTATATTTTTAGTTTCCATCTTTATTCTGGTTAAATTATATTTTTCTGAATAATTGATAGGCTTGATCTCTAACAATACTGTGCCTCATCTAGAAAGAAATTGTAATCATTAACTTGGAATAGTTTCAATGGTATTATCACTGAAATTGCATTGAAACTTATTACATTTCAAAAAACTTTGATCTATCAATGATTTGACTTCAAAATCAAGTTGTTAATAACCTAAAATTTAACAAAACATAGTAGTCATAGACCTTACATGTAGTCAATTTATAGACAGGAGGATATCACTTTAGAAGAAGAAATAGGTTCTTACTTGTTTAAATAGAAGCTTATAAGCACATTTGTTAGAAAGCTGGGATAGCTTTCTAACGTGTGGCAAACTGCACAGTTTTTATGATTGTGTTGACAAGCACTTCCCTGACATCTTGCTATTTTAGGAGAAGGCATTTTTTTCCACTTAAACTTGAAAGGGCAAAGTTCAAAAATATAAAATTTAAGAATTAAATCTTTTATGATGAAATAATAACCAGAAGATTTCTCTCTAGTAAAATATTCTGTAGAAACAGATATAAAATTGCTTTGACCTTTCATGTACAATAGAGAGCAAGCAATTCCTCTTTCATCAACAGAATGTATCATCCATATTTGACAGACTATCTAGAAAATATGAGTCATAGTCAACTAATATACTCAGAATTGAGTCTCTGAGTCTAAATGTAGATTAAGGTTAATGATCATATGCATAATAGTTTTTCTCTATCTAAAATTGGAGACTAACTCATATGTTTCATAATAGCAAAAGCGATTTGTCTGCAAGGTATTGTTCATTTCACTAATTTTGACAAGAATTCAGCACGATATATTACATTTAATTAAGAGTAGAGAATGACAAAAGAAAGTGTATTTGTTATTTAAAATACTAAGTGTCTGCATAAAATATTACTTTGAATGCCATCTCTAAATTCACGTTCTCTTGAATTGCAGGAAAAAGATTAGCATATAAAATTAAACATGAGATAATTGTGCCTACTTCACTGTATTCCTAATTGGATTTATACTGCACTCCTATTTATTATTAGTAAGTAATTTTAAAATATAACTTTGTGAAGACAAGATGCAGATACCTCACAGCCAGATTTAATTCAGATAGTCATTGGAATACATATTTCTAAATGTGATTTATTTATAGAATCCCTACCTCATGGCTCAGAGAACCCTGTTGAATACGAGGCAGAAATAATGTAAGGGTCAGAGGGCTGGAGAACTCCAGAAGAACAATGCCCTCTGACTCATCTAAAGAAAGCCTGTATGAACTCTCAGAGATGGAGGCAACAAGCATACTCTCTGCAGGGACCGACATCATGGCACGTGCAATACATTTTTTTTCTCAGCTTAATATTTCTATGTGACTCCGGAAATTGTAAATGAGCAAGTCTCTGATTCTCCTGCCTGCTTTTGATGCTCTTTTTCTTTTGTTGGGTTAGTTAACTAACTTCTGTGTGATGGTTCTTGTTTTATCTTACTATATTTTACTTTGTCATATTTGGTTGTTATCATTAGAACCCTGTTCTTTTCTAATGAGAGACATAAAGAAAGTAGGTCTGGGGTTGATGGGAGATGGGAAAATGGAAAAGTGAAGGGGGAAGAAACTGTGATCAGGATGTATTGTAAGAGGAAAGAATATAATTTAAATAAAAGAGAAAATTTAAATATAAAATAAAATATGAACAAGATAAACACCAAATAAAGCAAAGAGGTGAGTTTGATGGAGCTTAATTTATTTTATGTAGTTATATGTGTTAATAAAATAATATGCAGCATTTAGGAAAATAATATGTATTTTTGTCTAATTTGACTTTTAGCAGGTTTACAAAAAAGTATAGTATTACTGTTTCAATTAAAATATCAAGTGTTAAGCAGGATCTTACAGTTGCCAAGCTTCAGAGGACATTGTGCAGGTGGGGAAAGGTAGGGGGTGAGGGTAAGGGCGACTCAAAGCAGAGTACCATATCTTCTTAAGAATAGCAGGGAGACCATAACTCAAGCAGTGTACCATATCTTCTGAAGAACAGCAGGTAGATCATAATTCAAGGCAGTGTACTGTATAGACCATGACATGTTTCAAGGCACAGGCCAAGAAGATTTTGTACTTTTCCACCACCTGGCCCCTCTTACCCCCTCCCCTTGTAAAACATGCTAAAAAGCATTTCATGTTAAAAAAAAAAGAAATTAAAAAAAATATATCAAGTGTTCATTATGGATGTATTTTTCTAAGTTATTTCTCACATTAGCAAATAAAAAATATGGAATTTAATCTTTGGTTGTTATTGTAGTTTCTGGTTTTTCCATGGTAGTTCCAAAGCATGTTTACTTCAAGCTAGTAGTTAGATTTTCTCTCTCTCTCTCTCTCTCTCTCTCTCCCTCTCTCTCTCTCTCTCTCTCTCTCTCTCTCTCTCTCTCTCTCTCTC
>NW_021604641.1:1419664-1453264 GCF_004785775.1 Grammomys surdaster | reverse complement strand
TCTCTCTCTCTCTCTCTCTCTCTCTCTCTCTCTCTCTCTCTCTCTCTGTCTGTCTCTCTGTCTCTCTCTTTCTCTCTCATATTGCTGTTTTGAAATGATTGCAAATAAATCAATGAAAATTAAAAATATTTTATATTTTAAAACTTCAATTTTCTAATAGGAATGTTGAAACTTGCCATGAGCTCCAAAGTTATCTATTGTCAAAATGTGAAAAGTAATGGATTTCATCCAGGTCTTCTTCTTTAGTATCAGACTGGAATCTTCCTGTCTTTGAAAAAAATAAATATGTAAGCACATCAAGATGCATAGAAAGGTAGTTTTCTGTTATCTTTATAATGTGGCCCCAAAAGGGATTCTGTATTTGTTAACCTTTGTTTCTCTAATTTTACTTTAACTCACAAATCTCTCTTTAAAAAAAATAAAAACGCAAACTCACCTGATAAAACAGAAACGAGATATTAGGGGGACACAAGCCTGTGTGCCGGTGACATTTTCAGATTAATTCTTCATCAAATTCCAAAATCATTAATTATCTAAAACAATTGGAAAAATCAATTTAAATAATCCAATCATTATGTAGAGAGATAAAGCTCATGCAAAGAAAAGAAGGAAGAAAGGAGGGGTGATTCAAAGAAAGAACAAGATTGAAATTATATTGCATTCCATTTGTGGGATAAAGTAAACAAGTCTGGACAAAATAAATCAAATGATTATAAAACTATGAATTCTGAAGAGGGTTTGTAGAGAAGGATGCCAAAACAGTTACTACAGACATCAGTTTGGAAAATTCTATCATCATTTATTATGTAACCTCTATGTCATTTAACGTTATTTCTTCTTGATACATATCTGAATTAATTAAAGTATAAGGTAGAGAAAGTCATTTATTATAAAAGCATAATTCATAAAATCAAGATTTTTCATCATCCTGGTTTCATATCAACAGACTAATAGTGACCAGGTAGGGTGCAACATGTCTATGATCACAACTCATGGAAGATGGAGGTTATTGGATAAAGATTTCAAGGCCTGTATTTACTATCAAGATAAATTAAGAGCTAGACTTTACAAAATGAAACTATATTTTTTTCAAATATAACACACAAACTAAATCAGGAAAATATGTAGAAAAGTGTTTTTTTTTTATTTTAAAGATACCATTTATATAATCATACCTATATTAAAAGTGGGTATAAATTATTCAGGCATAAATTTTAAAAAATTATGTAATTAACAGATTATAGATATATCCAGATATCATAATTAAAGGTCATAACATCCAGACTCTGAAAATTAGGTATTGGGTATTTCCTATTGTTTTTAGAACCTTCAAAATGTAGACATGAGAGTGTAAATGAGGTGGTAGCAAACAGAAGGTAGAACAAAGAGAATTGGTGTGTCAATGGTAGTTAAAAATAACAAAAGTACAATATAAATAACTATTAACATGTCAAAATATAACATGTTATTATTGACAGTTAATGTATGCAAATATTATAAAGGAATTAATCATAAGACTAGAAAATAAAAGTATATTCAAAGTACCATTACATTAGTTATGTTTCTGTTGCCATGACTAAATAGCATGACCAATAGCTACTTAATAGAAATACATTTATTTTGGTTTATCAAAGTTTTGCAGTAAATAATGTCAGGAAGCTTCAGAAGCAAGAATACAAACAATAAACAGGATAAGTTGGTTAAGGCTATAAATTCGGAAAGAATACTCTCAGTGATGTGTTCCCTCCATAAGGTTTGACCACGTAATGGCTCCATAACCTACCCAAACCATACTATCAAGGATAAGTCAAGTATTCATGTATATGAACTTATAGGGGACATTTATCATTCAAAGCACTACTATCATAAAAAAAATCTTCAGAGCACCAGTTAAATATGGTGGAATATGTTTTGGATGAGATTCCGCAAAATATAGGAAACTAAATCAAAATTAAGAAGATAGGATTAATAAAACAAAACCTCTCTTTGGGAAAAATATACATGATAAAATAAATAGGTATTACATGGTTTTGGAGTATACATTTTTAAGTTAGGTGTAGCACGTTTGGAGGCCACTTTGTCCGAGCCAAGCTGTTGTTCTGGTCTGCAGGTCATGGTTTAGCAAGAGAAAGAGTGGGGTTGGAGGGCCAGAGACGGGAAGAATGGAGAAAAGACAGAGTCTGATCAAGTCTGTCTCTCATTGAAAGGAAATCCTGGGTATTTATACCCTTTACCACATGCCTTACCCCCGTGGACAAGCACAGCTGAAGGCACTATGTCATGTGCCTTGCAGCGTGGATATCATGTGCGCCTAGTTAGAAGCATGGAGACTATGAGCACCTGGCAGCTGGGAGCACTAAACAGCAAAACAAGATATATGAGAAAGATGTTTATCAGAGTGTGCTCAGCTGTTGTGGGCTGTTGAAAACAAGTCTCTTTTCAGGGTATATGGCTCGAGATGGCTGCTAGGAGTCGGCTCCCAACAGTTAGGTATCTGCTAAAATACTATACAATAAATGCCATTAACTCTAACAGCATTTTTTGGAAAGACATGAAGTAATCTAAATGAAAATGGGCAATGACCTAAAGGACTACTTCTGAAGACATACGTGTGGTTCACTTGCCTAAGAAAGGTGCCATCTTTGCTAGCATCAGGAAAACGTTTAGCTAACAGTAACATCATAGTTTGACTTTTAACATAGATTATAAAAGACATGAGAAATTATATATTTGGAGAAGGATGTGAAGAAATTATAACTTGTAAACTCTGGGATGTATGCGAATTAATACAGACTTTATAAAAGACACTTTGGAGTTTTTTCAGCAAAGCTAAAATAGGACTAGAGTTTGAGCCAGTAATCCTATCATGGCCACATATTGAAGGGAAAAGAATATATAACTGAAAAGATACCTTCAATGCCATGTTCCTAGTATTCATTATCCATAATAGGCATTAATAATAATGTCCATCAGTGTATTAATGAAAAAACAATCATGTCTTTGTATCACATTTCATTAAATTACAGGCTATATAGAAACTTGTGGTATGCTATTACAATGAATGTCATAAGGCTGTACTCTTCACTGACCTTGAAGCAGATTTCGTGTCATGCTGTAATGGATTTCTCTCTTGCTTGTGAAAGGCACAGATTTTGTAGTTTTACAAAGTCAACGTACATACAATGATGTTCAGTGCATTATATCTGATGAGCATATTATATTGGTAGCAAATCAGGAACTTGCTATATGATATGTTTGTCAATACATTGCAAGATTCTTTAAAAGGGGTTAAGATTAATATCAAGCAGCTGAACCAAGAACTCCTAGGAGGTTGTCAAGAATGGACACCTATCATTAGCAATTACATCTTTGACCAGAAGCAAGAGATGAAGAGGAAGGCTGTGACTCTGTGTAGATTTATACTAATATAGGTTTTTATTCTTAATATAAAATATTTAAATAGTAAAATTAAATAAATAATTTACAGTATTAAAACATGTCTCCAAAATTGTGCAAAAGAATTCTAGTCAAATTAAAAGGTCTATTATCTGTTAATACAAAAGATATCCATAGCAGGGGAGTTATTCTGAATTGTTAGCTGCTGGATGAGGGGTATATACTTACTTCTAAGAATAATCCCTGGTTATGTTGAGGCCATTTTCCATGTGGAAGAGCATAATATTGGGCAACATAAATTAGTGTTGAAGGATTTAAATAAAAAACTTGGGTGGATATGGAAGGGTGTGGACCTGGGGAGAAGTAGATAAGAGGTGAATATGATAGAACACATTGTCAGAAACTCTCAAGGGACTAATATAAATTTAAATTAAAATACATGGCCAACTGAATCAAATGAACAAGGCTCATATTGGCTCACAGAGACAAGCACAGAGCCTAGAATGGTCTACACCACGTCCTCTGTTTATATTTTATGCCTATTAGCTTGATGTTTTAGGGGGGTCTGAAAAGTGGGAGCAGGTGTATCGTTGACTTTGTTGCCTTCTCTTGAGACTCTTTACTTCCTATTTTGTTGTCTTGTCCAGTATCCATATGAGAGCTTTGCCTTGTCTAATAGTATCTTGTTTTGTTGTGTTTGGCTGTTGTCTCTTCAAGGCCTGCTCTTTTAAAAAGGGAAATGCAAGTGGAATGGATCTGAAGGAAATGGGAGAGCTGAGAGAGTAGAGGAAGAGAAAACTTCAGTCAGGATGTATTGTATTAGATTTTAATTTTAAATTAAAATAGATATTTGTATTTTCAATCTTTAAAACATTACAAGATTTAATGGGATAAGGATAAAATTTTATGAAGTAATACAGTAAATTGTTAAAATATAGTAAAATTTATAATTTTCAATGATCAACTCTGCAAATATATATAAAAATATTATTATGTGGACTGAACCCATTATATTCAGAAATATATAGTCACATATATATACCTATATGCATGTGATAACAATTAGTTAAAAAAGAGGTCATAAATATGAATCAAAGTAGGGATGGCTAGGTAGGAAGGTTTGGAGGGAGAAATCAAAATGGACAAATGTTATTATATTGAAATCTCCTAAAATTAAAAGGGAGAAATTAAATATATATATTTATTTATCATTTTGACAATCCCTTGAGATTTTGAGTTTTCTGTGACTTTATCTATATAAGAATTTACCCATTTCTTCTAAGTTTTCAATTTACCAAAATATTATTACTATCGTAATCTCTAAGGATATTGTTATTTGCTTTGGTTGTTTACCAATGTATTTGAACACCCTGTAACAAAAGTTGTCCATAAGAATAGACATTCATATTTCTTTCATTCATAGTTTCTCTAAATTTTAGCAAATTGACCTAACTTAAAGTAAACTATTTTTAATCAATCCTCAATCAATTTTTATAGTCTCTTAAAATAGGCCGACGTTCCATGAGATTAAGCATTTTAATAAGTATTGGGTGAAAGCAGCCAGCTACTTTAATTAAAGCAGTATTCTACTTGAATGAAATTTATTTATTTTATGTTTTTCTTGTTTCATATATTGCATCTTGACCAACAGCAGTTCCCCACAGCCTCTTCCTTTTTCCTACATCTCCTTGCTTCTCCTCTACCCCAGATCCTCCTGATCCTTAATGCTGTCTTCCTTCAAAAGATAAAAAAAAAAAAAAAAAAAAAAAGTCAAGCCCTCTAGGGACACCAAACAAGCACAGCATAACAAGTTACATTAAGACTAAGAACATACCATAACATCAAGGCTGGACAAAACAACACAGAAGTGAAAAGAGTCCCACATTTAGCCAGGGACAGGACCTCTCCTATTGATAGGAGTTCCACATGAACATTAAGATACTCAGTCGTAACATATACGTAGAGGGCTTAGGTCAAACCCCTACTGGTTTCCAATTCTCTCAAGTTCCCATTAGTCAGGTCAGTTGTGGGCCTTATCCTCAGGGTGTGTCCCTGACCCTTGTAGATCCTCTAATCCTCCCAACTCCTCTACAGGACTGCCTCAGCACTGCCTATGTTTGCCTGTGGGATTGTTCCCATCTGTTCCCATCAGTTGCTGGATGGAGTCAGCCTGGCCTCTTTTATGTCGATTACATTTATTTTGAGATAATTAAAGCACTTAAGGCATTTCCTCCTGGATTCTATTCTCATTCCCCCTAAAAGTAGTTTAAACTATTTTTTTCACTATCTTAGACTACTTAGGGAAATCTTAGACTACTTAGGGAAATGCTACTTTGGATAGAAAATAGATTCTGGAAGAATGTTTTTTTTTTCTTTCACAATTTTAGAAAAGGCATATGATTCCATTTTAAGATTTAAGATTTTTCTTATTTTACCACTCATGTTTTTGTGTTCTGGATAATATATTCTTAAATTGTTCTTGCTGGGGAACAATTACCCAAGTGCTAACCACTGTTAAGGGTTAGCTTATATCATGCTTTCATTCAACAGACAGGGTAGACAGATCTTTTAGAATGATTGCTGGACATTTTGACATTAGAACTGAGTTATAGTTGTATAGCTTGTGCTATACTTTAGGTAGTAGAATGATATTGTTTACAGTGATGTGATGCCACGGAAAAGATTGCAACAGTGACAGTGATTTAATGAATGAGTTGACAGCATATATTACATATATTTTTTTCATCTTCCTAGTTTTATATTGACATTTTAAATGACAGCAAAAAATATCCTAAGTTCATATGTTTTTCCTGCTTTCCGTGAATGTATAAAAGTTAACAATGTGTCTATTGTGAGAATTTACAAATGTTTGCATTCTATATTCTTGAGCTTTAACATTTATAAAAAATACACAAAATTTTATTTTGACAGTTGCTAAATGGAACATCCATAAGCAAAGTATTTGAATCGTATTGTATGAAGTAGATAATTTGCAAGGTTAGAATTGAATTTGTAGAGCTTGAAGAGTTCTTGCCATTCATTTTCCTCTATGGAACAATTTTGGTAACAGTGTCCTGCATGATGATATGATTTGCATAGTCACATGTATTTGATGCTCCAAGTAATCTGCTGGAGGGTTGAATGAATTTGTTTTTCCAGTACAGTGTACACAATGAAATCTGTATCAGTATAGTCACACATTGAGATATGGAGCATTATTAATATATCTCTGAAAATTTTTAGCATTATTCACCAATTACCAATAGAGATGTCTGACTCTGCACCAAACTGTGCATTGAAATATAACCATAACATTTATTTATAGATTTAGAACTGAGAAAAAATAAGTTAGCCTAGAGCAATTCCTCTCACTCTTTCTGAAAATGTGTTCTTTACCATGCATGTGCTTATCTACTTCCCATAATAAGGTTATGCCTGCAGTCTACTGTTCTCAGGTACAGAAACCACCTTTCTATATTGAGCTCACTATAAAGCATTAAACGTTTATCTAGAGAAATTGTGTTGTAGCACTGAAAATCACACATAAGAAAAACATGCCACTCAACAATAAATATTTTTAGATTATTTTATGTGACATTTTTCTTATATTATTTTCATTTCATATATTAGATTTTATATATTTCATAAAATTAAATAAAATCAATTTAATCACAAAACTAAATTTATGATGTGTTGCTTTACCTTAAAAGAAAAAAATAAAGAATAATTTCAGTTAATGATTAAAACATCAGGACTAATTTACAGTACTAGGGGATTGGTGTTAAGGATTTTCTTGCTGTGTAACAGTGTGTTTTCCTTAAAAAATATTTGCAAGATGACATAATAGTGTTTCTTTGGTTTAAATATGACAATATAAGCATCTCAATATGTTTTATAGCCTGGAAAGATTGTTCTAAGATTAATTAATTGCTATAGGAAAGATTTAATGGAAAGTAATCTTGAGGATAATTGTATAAATTTGCCCCATGATAACAAGTTGAGAGCAAAAGGTGTTGTCCATAATTGGCTTTCTTCAAAGCCCACATTTACTAAAAGTAAAAGTAAAATGAAACATTCACAATTTGTTTGGTTTGATGTTCTTCTTGAATTAATATAAGATTTCATTGGAGTAATATTTAATTATAGGTTGAAATATGGGAATATTTCCTAATAATAAAATAATATTTTAAAATCTAGAATGAATACAGAATTTATATTTTCAAAGAGCAAAAATAAACAATTTTGACAGAAGACAAGTAGTACAATAACTTTAGAAGGTGACAATTGTTATTATTCTGTCTAAACTCCACCTCCACAGTTATCTGACAACACCCAGGTATGCTCCTCCCCACAGTTACCTGGCTGAAGACAGAAGAGGACGGGGAGAAGCACATGAAAGGCTGACCCTTGGGGGAGACACGCTGGGGACTAGAGCTTGAGCTGGTTCTCCTGAGGCAGAGAGAACAGTTTGTCCAGGACTGGCCTGGGGTACTCAGCCACAAGAAACTGTCTCCAGTGGAAGAGGGGAAATGTCTCACCCAAGGGGAGCAATCATAGAACGAGGTTCAGGGAAGGACAGGGTTAGCTTCTATCTCAAGAAATCTTTCCTGGGACCATGTGGATGGTTACTCTGGCCAATGGGGGATGGGGAAGCTTACCAGTTCTAGGCTAGGCTAGTGAGCGTGGAACCTGCAGTCCTCTGCTAGAATCTTGGCACCAATGATAGAAGGGGGGCAATGATGGAAAGGGATGTCTCAGGGGGCCCATGCCGAGGCATCTCTTCCCCCTGAGATACCAGTCACATGCCGGTATAGCAGAGAATAGAGTTTATTCAAGGCATGGGGAGGGGAGCCAAGAGGGTAGGAGAGAGAGAGAGAGAGAGAGAGAGAGAGAGAGAGAGAGAGAGAGAGCAGAGAAGTAGAGGAGTAGAGGCTGGCCATGACCACATGGAGAGAGGGGGAAGGGAAGGGAGAGAGGCGAGGGGACAGATCAAAGCTAGAGGCAAGAAAGCAAGAGAACAAGAGAGAGGAGGAAGCAAGCAGCCCCTTTTATAGTGAGCAGGCCTACCTTGCTGTTGCCAGGTAACTGTGGGGCGGAGCATACCTGGGTGTTGCCAGATAACTGTGGAGGTGGAGTTTAGACAGAATATTAACAACAATATTCAGCTATATTTATTACAATATTTAGCTACTTAGCACCTCCATGTGAAGAATTATGAGCAATAATTTTTGAAAGAATCTTAGCCACAAAATATTTTAAACTGGTTTTCACATAAAATCCCAATAAAAATCTTTTGAGGACTAAATTTGGTTAAGAATTTGAAAGTTGCAGGGCTGTGGTGGTGCACACCTTTAATCCCAGCACTTGGGAGGCAGAGGCAGGCGGATTTCTGAGTTCAAGAGTTTGAGGCTAGCCTGGTCTACAGAGTGAGTTCCAGGACAGCCAGGGCTACACATAGAAACCCTGTCTCAAAAAAAAAAAAAAAAAAAAAACCAAAAAAAAAAAAAAAAAAAAAAACAAACAAACAAAAAAAGAATTTGAAAGTTAAAGCTAAGTACCCAATAATATTATTGATTTCAGATTAGAGATGGATTGATTGAGAATGTTCTCTCATATAATTAATGAATAAAATGAACTGAAGCTGTATGTAGGGTCTAAACGGGGAATTCCAGCACTCATAGTCTTCAACTGATGACCAGCCTCTTGGCTACATAAATTTTAGACAAGCGTAGGATATAAAACACATTCTCTCAAATAAGAATCTCCAAAATAAGTAAATAAATAAACAATCCTTAAGTGTTCACTCTACTATCTATGCAAAAATAATAGTCACTGTGAATGAAAAATACTGTGTGATTTACAGTGTTGAAAATAATCAAGAGGTAACCTCTAGTGACTGAGGTTAGAAAGGAACATGACTTGTGGACATTACTCTTTTGGCTTTCTTTTCTAACACAGTGTGGTGATTTGAATATATATGACCCAGGGAGTGGCACTATTAGGAGCTGTGGCCTTGTTGGAAAAAGCATTTCACTGTGGGGTTGGCCTTTGAGACCCTCTTCCTAGCTGTAAGACAGTCCGTCCCTTCTGGGTGCAGTCAGATCAAGATGCAGACTCTTGGGTCTTGTGGAACCATGTTTGTCTGTATGCTGCCATGTTTTCTGTTATGAAGATAATTGACTGAACCTCTGAAAATATAGTACAGCTTCAATTAAATTTTGTCCATTGCAAGAGTTACCTTGGCCATGGTATCATTTTACAACAATAGAAACTCTAAGACAGAAGTTGCTATCAGTGAATGAGGTATTGCTGTGGAAGGCCTGAACATGTTTTTGTTTGTAGGAATGTGGATGTGGAGACTTCCAATTTGGGAAGCAGACTGATGTTTAAGTGGGGCTTGATTGACCATGCTAGCAGGAATAAAAGATATTTGTGCTGAAGGTGATTTGAACTCTGCAGCCCGTGCTCTAGAGGTTTCAAAGGAAAGGAATTTTAATATGTTGTCTGCAGATAACTCTTGTGATGCTTTGGTAAATAATGTGGCTTCTTTTTTGTCCTTTTCTGGAAAGTCTGCCTAAGGCTAAGATGAAGAGTTTCAGAGGTTGCATTAAAAAAAAGATGTCTCAAAAAACTCTAGCCCTGTGGCTCACTCTTATGAAGACCACATTTATCAAGCATAACAAACTGAGAGAAGAAAAATACAAAATATATTATTCAAGTAATAAAGTGGTACCAGGAAGTATAATGGAGCTGAATCCTATGTTCAGAGATGAACAGATTAAGGGAACAATTACCTAGGTGTAAGATCCTACCTAGCTAACCTTATTTTTAATGTGTTAGTTGAGCAAGGGATAATTATAGCATGTTAGGCATTATTAACTGGTTATTGTTACAGGGCATATCTGTGATGCAATTCTTGAAGCTGGAAGACACAGGCTTTTGATCCTTATCTTGATACATGTCAGTCTACAAAGCAAGTTCCAAGACAGCCAAGCACAGGCAGTGAATGAAATCACTGAAAACAGAAATCTGGTGAAGATGGGTTGGGGAACATGTTGCAATACCAGCAAGCAGCAGAATTCAGCAGCTTCCGCCATGTGGCTCTAGCTTTAGGGTCAAGAATAGAATAGATTATTGGTACAATTGATTCTGCTTAGCTGGAACTACAAAATAGTGGTGATTAAGAAGAGACCAGCATTACTGAGGGAAGTGTGTTCTGAGAGCACAAATAAGCTGTGTTTGAGATAGCTAAAGCAGTACCTCCTGCTGCAGCTGTACTTGGTAATGTGTAAAGATCACCCGTGCTATACTAGATATGAAGGAATGAAGGGATCATGGAGAACAGCTGAGTCTTAGAATTGTGGGAAACCTAAAAAGCCCACCCATGAAGGTATAGCCCAATTGCAGTTGACATCTCAGGACAGAAAGTGTCATGCAAAGACGGTGAGGCTTGGCACCATAAAAGGAGCCTATGAAAGGGTATTGGTGAAGCTTATTTGCAGTGACAAAGCCTCAACATGTTAGAGATGCCAGTACCATGTGATGATCACCAAGAACAGAAGAAGCACTTGAGTGGAGTTAACCACACCTTGCAGAGCTACAGAAGGCGTGACTGGAGATGTGACCCAAGTTCTTTAGAAGAGCCCTGAAAATTATGTGTGGATCCCTGACACTGGAACAAGAAGTTGTAATGCTGAAGTTCGTTTGGAATCCCCAAGATGTTGAAGTTGTCAGAGCCGTGGTATACCTGCTGAGGAAAGCTGCTAACAAGGAGTAGAAACAGCTCAATAAAAAAAAGTTTGTTGCAGTCAACAAAGGTGAAAGAAGTTGGAGTTTCGAAGAGCTCTTGACATCATACATAGTATACAGAGCTTGGAATTTATACAGCTGGTCTTATTTTGGTCCAGTATTTGGTCCACTATATGCTGTGATGTTGGGAATACGCTTTTGGATTTTGATTTTACAAGAATCTACAGTTAAGTTACTGGATGAAATCTCAGAAGGGACATTGGGAATTATACATTGTTGAGAATGCTATACTATGAGGACTTTTAAAATTAGATTATGTTAGTAATCTGTTAAACTCCACCTCCACAGTTACCTGGCAATAGCTAGGTATGCTCCTCCCCACAGTTACCTGGCAACAACCAGGTAGGCCTGCCCACTATAAAAGGGGCTGCTTGTCCCCTCCTCCCTCTCTTGCTCTCATGGTCCCTTGACCTGAAGCCTACAGGTTCGCTGTCCCCTCTCCCCTCCACCCTTCCCTTCCCCCTCTCTCCACGTGGCCATGGCCCGCCTCTACTTCTCTACTTCTCTCCTCCCTCTTTCCTGTTCCCTATCTCCTGAATAAACTTCCCCTCGTGGAATGGTTTGGTCTGCTGTTATCCTTCCAAGATGCACGTGAAAGTCTTACAGATTAAATGTATTTTGTATTATGTTACAAAGGTTTTGTATTTTGTAAATTAGGTATTGTGTTTTGTATTATGTTTGTGTTTTGTATTCCGTCACTCATGTGTTTGAATTAGCCTCTGGTGCCATGGAGTAGAATGTGATGCTTTAAATAAACTTGGCCAAGGGAGTAGCACTATTAGGAGCTGTAGCTTTGTTGGAATACTTGTGGCTTTTTTGGAGGAAGTGTGTCTCTGTGGGGCTGGGCTTTGAGACCCTCCTCCTAGCTGTCAGTGAGACAGTCACTACTAGCTACAGTCAAATCAAAATGCAAAATTCTTGGCTCCTCCAATACCCTCTTTTCCTACATGCTGCTATCTATCCCTGCCATGATGCTATTGGACTGAACCTCTGAAATTATACATCAGCCCCAATTAAACGTTTATAAGAGTTGGTTTTTCATTTCAGCAATAGATTCCCTAAGACACACAGTGACATATATTAGACGGGCAGACTGTATCCAGAAAAGAAAGGTTAAAAGTTTCTCTGTTTGCTCGCTAATGACAAAAACATGGTGGGATAAATGACCTAGGATAGTGGAACCTCAAGGGTATTTCATTCCATCATTTTATTAAAAATCACTTTATTATATGTCTGTACTTTTCTCCAGATAAGACTAAACACATCAGTCAACTTATCAAATATATATGTGTGTATTTATTTTAAGATATACTGAAAAATGTGGATATTAATCAAATACCATGAATTTTTAATTATTCTCTTGATTTGCATTGCTCATGAAATGTATCCACGTTCAATTAAGGGAAAATTTAATATTCCATCTATCCTATGAATCTAACGCCTCATCATATTCCAGCATTAATTGCTTCAGTTCCACACTAATGAGCTAATTTGCATTTTACACAAAGTACTTGCTGTCAAAACATCCATAGGAAACCAAAATTTAGTCAATTATCTATATATGTATTAAAGCTTCCAAACATCTGGCTATGTAGAAACTGCAGGGTGTTTAAATAGCATTTTAGGATTCATCTAGTGTGTTTTTCAGAAAATTTTAGGGTCAAAGGACTGTTTGGCAAGATATGCTAGCTAGGAATCTAATCATCTGGAAGAAATTGCTTCTTCACAAACTCATAAGATATTGCATGTGGTTTCAGAACAGATCATTTCCTGTACTTCTATAATCACAGTATTGATCATACCTGATCCTAAAGTTGACTGCTTTATATCAACTCTCTTGGGATAGATTATTTTGAGGCTTTTTAAATTTTATTGCTGTCTAATCTTTATAATTTTACATACTCAAGTATATCTATGTGTTAATATTTGTATCATATAAACCTTTCTCTATCTATATAATTTCTGAATAAGTAAAGAATTGACAGTTTTGCTCACCAGAACCAGAGATATCTCCAGTTTCACAGAAGTCAATTGATGAAGTAACTGATTAATTTTCCAATAGTAGCATGATCTAGATGAGTGTGTCAGCAACTTCACAACAGGAAGTTCAAGTTCATCCCCCCCTTACTTATTTTTTTAAGTACAAATGAACTCACATAAATATCTGATGAGAATGGACAGCAGCCCAGAAAACACTACACGATTTTTTTTTTCCTTCTTGAGATTATGGAGACAAACTTGAAAGACAGACCCTGTTTTAAAGATTTGAACTTTCTCTAACATATTCACAGTAAAGGATGAAAATTCATGTGTAGTATGAGATTAACACTTCCTAAATGTCTGAATGTGATTTGAAAGTCAAATGTTCCCACAGGCTTGTGTATTTGAAAACTTGTTTCCCAGCTGGGAGCACTATTTGTAAAGACTGTAGAACTTTTATAAGGTAATTCGCTGGAGTAAATCAAATCCCAGTAGCAGGCTTTGAATTTTTATAGCCCTGCCATGTTCCAGGTTTATTTTCTGTTTCCTGTTTTTAAATACAATGTGTCACCACCGTGCCTTCCCTGACACAATGGAATGTTGATTTCTCTTTTTAAAATTGAACTATCTTTTACTTTTTAACATATGTATTTTTTAATTTTGGGTAGGTGGTCATGGGAACCAGAAAAGTGATTACAAGATAGATAATATCTACTAGGTCACCCAAGAACAGATAGGACAATTTGAATAGAAAACATGCTTCAAAGACACAGAATTTCAGTGTTTATTTCACATGTGATGGACTTTTTGTGGAGGATCTAGAAACTATAAGAGTATTTTGAGTATCTTGTATTTAGGAATGTGGATCCTCTTACTGTCCTGCTGTCTCTTCTTCCTCTCTACTTTTTGTATACCACTAGGAAGTGTGCTGTTGGGAATCCTGCCACCATGATGGTTTCCCAACATACCTGGGATAAAGCAGTTGAAATAATATTTATTTTATTAGTTCTACTATTTGGGTTTATAGGGATAATAACCAGAGACCTCATGCAAACTTGGAAAATGTTCTACCACTCCAGCTATAACTGAGCTTCCAGAAGGACTTAATCATCTTTATCTTACACTATTTATCCATATTTCCCTATCACACAATGACTTCTTAGCCCACCAGATAATCTAATTACTGTGGATATACAGGTCAATTGTCAATCTGAATGAATTCCATGAGAACCTGTTCTTGATGTCAGAGAAATGTTAATTTAGTTTTTTTGTTTGGTTGGTTGGTTTTGGTTTTCTTTTTGTTGTTGCTGTGTTTTCTTTTTTGTTTGCTTGTTTTCTTTTGTTTTGTTTATTACTGGTCTACATCTGGGTCTCTTTGTTTCTCTGTCTCTCTGTCTCTCTGTCTCTCTGTCTCTCTCTCTCTCTCTTTCTCCTGTGTGTGTGTGTGTGTGTGTTTGTGTGTGTGTGTGTGTGGTGTGTGTATGTATGTGTGTGTTTCTTACCTGTGATAAAATACCATGACAAAAGCAACTTCTAAATGGATGAGTTTATTTGGGCTTATAGTTGCAGAGTTTTATATGACCCGAAGATGGTGAGGAAGGCACGGTACCAGGAATATACGCTGAAATGGAGGGCTGATGTCTTGAACTGCAAACATAAAACAATGAATTAGCTGTAGCTTTCAACTCTCAAATCCATGCACCTCCAGTGACATAGTTCCTCAAGCAAGACCACACCTCCAAAACACAAGGAATACCACCAACTCAGCAACAATTGTGCCCTTCCTTCAGCCTTGAGCAGGCCTGAGAGACCTTGTTTACCACAACAGACCAAGTGATAGGGATCTAGGTGGATTTACCCACCTTGGCTGCAGGGAACTTGAAAGAAGAACTGCTCCTGGGCTTGCCTTGAGACATCTCTGGCCTTGACCCATGACCAAGATCAGATTATCCCACTCATCTCTCCCAGCTGAAACTAGGAAGGGTTCTGGCAGGGTCTTTCCCTTTAAATTGAGAGCCGCACATTAAAGCATCGAGCCTTGATCAGAAACCTTTGTCTTGGCTTCATCTCTTCTTGCCCTCCATTCTCCTTTTGTTCCCAGCCCTCTTTTCAGGTGAACAAGTATTCAAATGTACAGGAATATGGGTAATAAGTACTACTCAAAGCACCACAAATGTTCTCTTCTGGGATGATATTCAAGAAATTAATAGAATATATATGATCTCTCTTTTTTTGTAGATTTCAAAGCACCAACTAGAATTTCCTGAATACTTGTTGAAGGGCTCTGAGAGCTTGGTGCCACCAAGTTTTGTCCTCTCCACTTCACTCTCCATTAGATTTCCTCATTTAGGTACTACCTGCTACTTCTCCTCTTCTTAACCCCTCCAGGGTAAATAAATCTTTGTGCTGAGAACTTGGTGTCTGGTTGTATTCTGTGCCCCTTTCATTTGTTATGTCTTGGAAAACATTCTGTAGACCAAAGGATGAAAATAATCATACAGTGTGTCTAGACTAATATAGGAAATGAAAAAGAGATATTAATGAAAGCTTCAGGTGTAATTGTGTTTGTAGTTTATTTTAGTGAATAAAAAGAAGACAATTGAATTAATATGTTTAGTTGAGTATCAGAACAATGCTTATGATTGTTTATGTTTACATAATATCATGGTCATTTTTCTGCTGTTAATGACAAAACACCATGAACAAGGTACCATATAGAATGAAAATTTATGTCAATATTTCCAATGTTTGTGATGACAGAGCAGAGGAGGTAGACAAAAACACCTTGAGAAGCAGATGAGTAATCCTCTCTAATTCCAATCAAGATACAGAAAGGATTAACTCAAACTGGCCTGTGTTTTGGAAAACATTTGGAAAAGCTGGCTTCCAGTGGCATACTTTTTCTTGGAAGGTCACACTTTCTGATATTTCCCACCCTTGTACAGGTCATCTCAATTAAGCCAGCATGCATGATTTCTAGCAAGGTATTCATATATATATATATATATATATATATATATATATGCCTAATCTCTAAATGAGAACACATTGTTACAGTAAAAGAATTTCAAATTACATGTAACTAAGTGGATATATGGTAGAAGTGTTACACAGATACAAAGACAAATGGTAATTTTATTAGCATTTAAATTGGCCTGTTTTGATTAAAATTAGTGAGAGTACTTTTGCTTGAAAATGAATTTAGAAAATAAACGTAGTCCCTTTATTTTAGTTTCGTGGATACTAGAATATCAGAAAAAAATATTTTTTGTTTAAAGGCAAATTTTCTGTTTACTAAAATAATTTATTTAAGAAATTCCTGGATAAGAAAGAAAGGGAAATAAATCGTTTCAAAAATAATAATGAAATCTTATTTAGACGGTTACGAAATTTATGAAATCTGCAGCTCATGATATGATAAGGACATAATTCTATGACTCACACTGGGCAATGGCATAGGATAGCACATAATATAATTGTGTCCTTGAAGTGAGTTTAAAAATATCAAAACTTGTTCCTCTTTCTGTCCCTTTTATCAATATTTTGTTTGATGGTAGAGAATTTGCAATATTTACTGAATTTTTCTATCTAGAAAACCCAAGCAGCAGTGTGGTAGACTTTTGGTATTTGGAAGTAATATTTGCAAATGTAAGGAAAATATAAGTAAAAGCATTTCGTATATGTTCTCAGTGTTTAAAAGTGGAGTGCTTCTATTGAAGAAGCAGCTAATGACATATTGGAGGTAACTTTTATACTTCCAGTTATAATTTTTCTAAATATGTTATATTTTAATATAACAAAATTATTAATTTTTTGAGAATTTTATATATTTATGTAGAGTATTTGGAGCATATTTAACCTTCCTGCTTTAATTCACCCAGCTGCCCACTCACTTCTTAACTCTCTATCAACTTTCCAGGTTTAATTTTTAATTGCTCCCAAAGTCCAATTTTTCCTGTCATATATGTGTAAGTATAGAACCAACTATTGAAGCATAGTTCATTTACTAGAGATTTTGAATTCAAAATTTTAATTCTCCCTTCCTCAAAAGTCATTAATTGTAAATAGTTTCTCAATTATGTGTGCAAAATAAATAAAAGCCTTCATTCTCCACACAGGATGGCTTGATTACTGGCTTGATTTAATACAGATTCTGTGCAAGCGTCCATAGAAGCTATAAGATGGTCAGAGCATTGCTCCTGCAGTCTCCAGAAGAAATTTTTTTACCTTTATCCTTCCGGACATCTGATTATAAAGTATTTCTATCCCTGCTATGATAGCTTTAAGCCTTTGAGGGGAAGGACTTGATATACATGAACTAGATAATTCTGATCTATAAACATATCTACCTGTTGCACTCTGAGCATCTATGGATTTCTGCTTAAACCAAAATTCACTGCACAAAGAAAATTTTCTTGCTAGGTATAAGAGTTGCATTGACCTATGGGTAAAGGTTTGAGTTTTGAAGAATATCGTTATTTAATAGAATAATTGTAGTAGATTCACCTTTGAAGTCTATGAGCTCCTTAATCATGAGTCCTGACTAGATTCCTGCTCTCGAGCAAAAATTAATTCTAATCATAATGTTATTCATAACCTGCATAAAATTTGTTACACATTTAAATACAGTTTGACAATCTGTTCATTACTCTAGTCTATAGGATTTGAATTGAGGCAGACTGGCAATAATGATTTTCCCATTGTGACTCACTTTGTATCTTCAGGTACCAGCCTGCAAGGAAGAAGCTTCCTGATCAGCATTAAGCTAATTTCTAGATGTTTTTTGGCCAAAATGCGCTATGACTTCAGCCCTCGTATCTTACTATTATTTCTGATGGGAAGTTAGGAGCAATACCAGTAACGCCTATTGAGACATTGCTGATCAACAATTCAAAAGGAGTATGCATCATTTGTAACTGGGATTTTTATTTGGTAACTTATAATATCTAGAAAATGTCCCTTGAGTAAGGCAATTCCAATTCATCATTTTTATATGAATATATACTTATATTGAACATATATGTGTATAATTTTAATAAATAAAATATATTTATAAAGCTTATAAAAAGTTTATAAAATAGTGTATATACGCATTTTTTTCCAACAGATTTGTCTTTATTGTTATTATACCTGCTGTTTTTATTGTTTCTTGATTATAATCAAATTATAGACTAATACAGTGACAAAACTACATAGAATTATAAACAATGCAATAGAGTAATAATATAAAACTATATTGAAATTATCATATTCTAAATATCTATTTACAATATGCATATTGATTTTTATCTTGAGTTTGAGTTTTATCCACAGTGTATTGTCATGTTTATTAAATACTTCTTTATCAACATAGTTTTAATCAGAATATTTGTTAATTACTATGTGAGTGTGTGTGCATAAAGGAATAAGTAAAATAATTAAATCAAAAAATATGCTCATGATTATGTTTGATTCAAATTTCATGAATATTTCATTTGATTTAGCTTTCTTCTGTAATAATAATTATAATGAGAACTCTATAATTAGAATATTATAGCAATTTGTTGATCTATAATGTAATCAAATATTACCCAATATATACTTCTTATATATTTATTGAACTTGGACTAAGTTTATAGTAGAAAACATTGTAATAAGACTAGAAATATAGAGTATAAAATAAATGAATTATAATAGCAGAATCAGATATATAAGAACTGTTAAAGTGTTTTGTGTCCACTTATTACATATTTACCTGCTTACTTTGTATAACCTATGATCTCATTTACTAAAAATGACTATGAGTCCTCAGCTCATTTTGTTTATTCATTAACATTTGTATGTCTGTCATTGTGGAGATAGATAGATATCTTTTATATTATAAGCAACAGGTTTAATGTCATATTTACTATACTTTTAAATATAGAATGTATAGCATATACAGAAAGTGATAGTTTTGTTTCATGAAGACATATTTGTGTGCATTATACACTACAATCCACAGGCAATATACTTGAACCTAAAGGACAAAACCAGTGATCTTAATGTAATCCTGTTTCAATTGATAGAAATCCAGTATCTTATGGAAATAACATTTTTGTGTGTTTTCTCGTTTTTTATTGTTATTTAGTGCTTTATTTTCATCAGGTATCTACTGTCAGAAAGTGTCTATCTTTGTTTTTTTCTGAGATTGTTACCTCTAGATCACCATGAGGACATTTCTGATGGATATGTATCTTACACTTTACCCCTGTACAAAATATTACAATTTAAGTGTAGTAGCACATAATCTTTTGATTAGTGTTTACAATTAGTATAGAGAACCATGAAGGTAAAGACTACTCTTGTTTTGTTGTTTATGTCTTACATGTTTGTATTTATCAGGCCCCTCAGTATTACCATGCTGAGAGAATGTGGGAGTGATTTCAATTCCAAATGCTACAGAAGCATAATGCAAACATGAATTTTTTTTTAAGTTGCAGAGATAAAGAAAATGGTAGGAATAGTATCCTGTATAGTAGTATGGAATGTGTACATCTTTTAATTTAGTTTTTGAATGAGTAAAATATAAATATAAAGATAACTAAGGGCTGAATCTTTTACTATATTTTTATCTTCATTTTATTTTTACTGTTTCACACTTTAATATATGTATATAATGTATCTCTGTCCTATCTCCTGTCTCTGCCCTTCAATTCTCTTTACTCTCCACAGCATATTATTTTTCAAACTTTGCATTTTTTCTTTAATGTTTTTTATTTCCTTAATTTCTGTTTTTAGTGTTTGTGTGTGCATGTGTGTCTTATTTGCTTGTTTGTGTGTATGAGTGTTTACATATGCAAGAATCCTTGTGTGAATGGACAGTCAATTGTATGTATGTGTGGAAATACATTTTGCTGGAACTATCTCTCAATCCCAAGGGGAATGAAATTGTTCTGGACTTTGTAGCCAAGTTAATAATATAACTTAAAATTATTTAAACTCTATACTCAACCTGTTATTCAGCTGTTTACTCTGCCTGATTTAAGTTTAAGCTGTCTTTCAGAAAACAATGTGACCATTGTTCCCATGCATTTGTATACCTCCTGTAGTATGCTTTTATAACCTAATATAGAATTTCTATTGATCTATTTTATTTATTTACGTTTCAAATATTGTCCCCCTTCCAGGTCTCCCCTCCAGAAACACCTCACCCCATCATTCTTCCCAACACTTCTAAGAGAGCACTCCCAGACCCACTCATTCCTGCCTTACCCCTCTAGCATTCTCTGGGGCAACAAGATCAAGGAACCCCCCTCCCATTGATGCCAGATAACTTAGTCCTCTGCTACATATGTTGATGGCTTAGACCTGAGCTCTGAGGTGTCCAGTTAGTGGATAATGATGTTATTCCCATGGAGTTGCAACCCCCTTCAGCTCCTTCAGTCCTTCTCTCTCTCTTCCATTGGGGCCCCATGGTTCGGTCCAGTTGTTGGCTATGGGTATCTGCATCTGTCTTAGGTGTTGGCAAAGCCTCTCAGAAGACAGACCTATTGGTCTGTCTACAAGAATTCTCAGCAATAATGTCAGGGTTTGTTGTCTGCCGATAGGATGGATCCCAAGCTGGGGAGGTCTCTGATTGTCCTTTCCTTTAGTCTCTGCTCTATTTTTTTAATCCATTCTTTCCCTTTAGACAGGAAAAATTCTGGGTTAAAACTTTTGAGATGGGTGAGAGGCCCCTTCTCTTAACTGGGGACATGCCTGCCTACTGGAGGTTGTCTCTTCAGATTCAATCTCCCACCTACCCTGTTGGGTATTTTGGATGATATTATTGGTCCCTGTTGGGCCCTGGAAGTGTCTAGCATCCTTGAAATCTGGAACTTTGTAGTGCTTTGTCCCCTGTCCCCCACTGCTACATATTTATATTGATTCACCTGCCCCTCTGGGCTTCTCTATTATCTTTTCCCAGACCTGAACCTGCCCCACATTTTCCCCTCCCCTGCTCCTCTCCTAACCAGGACCCTACCTCCCTCTGCCTCTAGTAATTATTTTGTTCCCTCTTCTAAGTGGGATTGAAGCATCCACACTTTGGCCTTCTTTATTGTTAAGCTTCATATGGTCTGTGACTTTTATCATGGTATTCTGAGCTTTTGGGCAGAAATCCACTTATCATTTAGTACATACCATGTGTGCCATTTTGGTTCTGAGTTACCTCCCTTAGGATTTGGTATCCATCCATGTGCAGGCACCAAAGGTAGACGCTGATGTGGGTGTCAGGAAGTGCATGCTGACAGGAGCCTGATATAGCTGTCTCTTTAGATGTCTGCAAATGTCTGACATATTCAGAGGCAGATGCTCACAGCTAACCATTGAACTGATCATGGTCTTTCCAATGGAGGAGTTAGAATAAAGACTGAAGGAGTTGAAAGGGTTTGCAACCCCATGAGGAGAGCAACAATACCAACCAACCAGAGCTCCCAGGGTCTAAACCACCAGCCTGGGAGCACTTAGGGAGGGACCCATGGCTCCAGCTGTATATGTAGGGGAGGATGGTCCTGTCAGGTATAGGAGGGAGAGGACATCCTTGGTCCCATGAAGGCTGGATGCCATGTGTGGGGAATTCGAGGGTGGGGAGGTAGGGGTGGGGGGGGGGGGTAGGTGAGGGCACATCCTCATAGAAGCACGAGGAGGGCGTATGGGATGGGGATTCCTGAGCGGGAGGAGAGAAATGGGGTAAGGGGATAACATCTGAAATGTAAATAAAATATCTAATAAAAAATAATTATAAAAAAGGATTATATTCTCTAGTTCCATCCATTTGCCTGTAAATTTCAGGAAATTCGCATTTTAAATAGCTGAGTGTTATTCCATTGTGTAAATGATTCACATTTTCTGTATCCATTCCTCTCTGGAGGAACATCTGGGTTGTTTCTAGCTTCTGGCTATTGTGAATAGCACTGCTATGAACATAGCAGAGCATGTGTCCTTGATATATGTTGGAGCATCTTTTGAGTATATGCCCAGGAGTGGTATAGCTGGGTCCTCAGGTAATACTATGTCCAATTTTCTGAGGAACCACCAGACTGATGTCCAGATTGGTTGTACCAGCTTGCAGTCTCACCAACAATGGAGGAGTGTTCCTCTTTCTCCACATCCTTGCCAGCATCTCCTGTCACCTGAGTTTTTGATCTTAGGCATTGTAATTGTATAAGGTGCAATCAAAGGGTCATCTTTATTTGCATTTCCTAGATGATTAATTGTTGATCTTAGAGCCTGAGCCATTGGAGTTCTGTTTAGGAAATTTCCTCCTGTGACAATGAGTTCCAGGCTCTTTTCCAATTTCTCCATTTTTCTACATATAGACTGCCAGTTGGACCAGCACCATTTATGGAAGATGCTCCCTTTTTTCTATTGCATGTTTTTGGCTTCTTTGTCAAAGATCAAGTGTCCATAATTGTGTGGGCTTATTTCTGAGTCTTCAATTATATTCAATTGATTGATCTTTCTGTCTCTGTGACAATACCATGACGTTTTATCACTATTGCTCTATAGTACAGCTTAAGGTTAGGGTTGGTGATTCCCCCAGAAGTTCTTTTATTGTAAAGAAATTTTCTCGATATCCTAGGTATTTTGTTTTCCATTTGTAATTGAAAATTGCTCTTTCCATGTCTGTGAAGAACTGTGTTAGAACCTTGATGGGGATTACACTGAATTGCTTTTAGTATATAGTCATTTTTTACTATGTTCATTCTGCCAATACATGAGCATGAGGGATCTTTCCTCCTTCTTTGGTCTTTTTCAATATTTCTTTTCAGAGATTTGAAGTTATTGTTGTACAGATCTTTCACTTGCTTGGTATGAGTTACACCAAGTTATTTTATACAATTCAGAGCTATTGTTTCCCTAATTTCTTTCTCAGCTTCTTTATCATTTCCATAAGTAAGGCTACTGATTTGTTTGGGTTAATTTTATATCCAGCCACTTTGCTGAAATTCTCTGATATATTTTGGGGGTCTTTTATGTACACAATCATATCATCTGCAAATATTGATACATTGACTTCTTATTTCCAATTTGTATCTCCTTAATCTACTTTTGTGGTCTTACTACTTTAGCTGGAACATCAAGTACTATATTAAATAGCTAGGAAGTGAGTGGACAGCCTTGTTTTCTCCCTGAATTTATTGGGATTTCTTCAAGAATCTCTCCATTTAATTTGATATTGGCTGATGTTGTGCTGTATATTGCTTTTATTATTTCAAGGTAAAGGCCATGGAATCTTAATCTCTCCAAAACTTCTAACATGAAGGGGTGTTGTATTTTTTCAAATGCTTTCTCAGCATCTAATGAGATGATAATTTGATTTTTCTTTGAGATTGTTTATATGGTGGATTACATTAATTGTTTTTCATATATTGAACCATCTTTGCATCCCTGGGATGAAGCCTACTTGATCATGGTGAATGATATTTTTGATGTGCTTTTGATTTGTTTTTCCAGAATTTTATTGAGTATTTTTCCATCTATATTCATTAGCAATACTGGTCTGAAGTTCTCTTTCTCTGTTTTTTTTTTTTTTTCATGGTTTAGGTATTAGAGTAATTGTGGCTTCATAGAATGAATGAGGTAGTGATCCTTCTTTTTAATATTGTTATTTACTCTTCCATGTGCTTGACCAAGAATAATGTAAGTATGCTTGCATGTTGTTATAATCAATCGTATTGTAAAAATGGCCAAAAGACTGAAATTAGTCTTAAACAACATATATCCCATAAATGTTGAAATCAAGAAGTGGATATTGGTTTACAGCATCTGTATGTGGTTTTCTGCTCTATTCTGGGTTAAATTCAGTAACTTCTTCCATTGTCAAACTGCTTCATAGAATTCTCTAAAGAATCCTCGATTTCTAATATAATTTAGTATAGTATAATAATAATATTTCATATAAATGTAATATATAGATATATGTATAAAATTTGAATATTATATATATAATAAAATAATCCCATATAAACATATATGAGATTATTATATTATGTATATAATATTACATATATATGTATAAAATTATATATGAGGGATTCTTTAGAGAATATATATATAAAGATTATATCATATATCTTAATATATAAGATACATATTATGCATATACATGTATAATATATTATATATGTTATATTAACATTGTATGTATATATAATATATATGTTCATATAATATATATTCCATAAATACAGTGCATTTTGAGACAAGCATACACACAGAAACATGCATAAACACACATATAGTATGACATGGACACAGGACAAGCATAAACACAGACATACAAAGAAAGCACAAACAGAGATCTGAAATATAGGCTAGGAACCACAAAATACTGGCAGATAGAATATGGAGATGGAAAGAAGTTAGAAAAATAGAGAAGAGAGTGGGGGTAGAGAATTCAAATTTGTGCTCTCCTGGTCCAACCAATGCAAGGTTGCACGTATTTTGAGAGTTTTAAAAATATGTGAGTTATATGCATACAAACTCTATAAAACACATGTAGCAACATTTGTTGATAATTCACTGTTTTACCTCAGTTATTAAGTCAATACACTTTTCTATCATGGCACAAAGAATTTAAATAATCATCCCAAGGGAAATAAAGCTTCAGAGTGCATCAATACCACAAATATTTTATGGTGACTCTGGCAGTGGGATAACTTAAAATTCAGACAAATGATGCCAACATGGTAAAATTACTGACTGATGAAGACATTGAAAGAAAATTGAACACATTCCACAGGATATCAAGATTATTTCAGCAACTGCACATGTTTTTGAAGGGCTTCATGTGGTATTGATATTTATTGTGACTAAACACCAACTCATTACTTGTTAAATTCATTAATCTCATCACTGTGATTATATAAAGCAGAAGGATGTGAAATACATATATGTGTGTTTGTGTGTGTTTCTGCTTTGTGAATTAAAAAATGATAATAAAAACAAGGTAGTATCAACTTATGGATAAACAAGGGAGAACTTTTGAAACCATATTTTAAATGATTTTTTTGATACCAGTAAATAATCATTCAATCAAACTTAAAATTTTTTCCTTTTTATTTTATTTATTTATTATTACTATTATCATCATCAACATCATCATGATTTATACTCCCTTACAGGTTGTTTGTGTATAAACAATATGGCTTCTAGAGTGTGCTTCTATGGGATTTTTGTATATAAACATTTGTCTAAATATGCTTTTGTGCTTTTGTCTTTGTTGTTTTTTATTTTATTTTGTCAGATTTTGAATTATGTATTTAATTTTATCTAATTTTTAATATTTATTCTGTAGATATATGTTTGTTTTCTAATGAGACAAAACAATAGTAGGATTTATATGAGGAACATGGTAGAGAGGAGTTTCAAATGAACAGCTCTAATCAGAATATAATGTATGAAAGTACTGTTCATAAAAAATATAAAATATGCAGGTATATAATTATTTTAGATTGTTAATCATGCAAATAAGATAGACTCAATTTTTTACAAAGAGCTGAGTTCAGTTTTCTACCTTCTAGCATTTTCTGTGCTTTTGTTTTATTCTAAATTTTAGTATCAAATCAATCTGAAGTACAAGTAATGGGAATCTAGAAAGCAAAAAAAAAAAAAAAAAGAAAAGAAAAAAGAAAAGAAAAAGGCATCAAATGAAGTCCACAATGCACAATGATAATGTATGTGTGTCTTGTATGTGTTTCTGTGTGTGCATGTTTATGTGTAAGGCACTGGAAAAATAGATATTTCATATATTGTAATATATCCACTTCAACAACATTACATTTCTATTGCATAAAACAGTAATCAATATCTCTTTAACACATAGAAACTTGCTTTCTGTGTTAGTTACCTTTCCAAAACTGTCAGTATTCATTGCTTCAGTAGTTTCTAATATAAGATATTCATGTTATGGATGTGATTAATTTAGATATTCTCACTAACATATTTATAATAGGAATAAACATATCCTTTTTGTTTGTTTGTTTGTTTTTAGTTTTTTGAAACAGGGTTTCTCTGTGCAGTTCTGGCTGTCCTGGAACTCACTCTGTAGACCAGGCTGGCCTGGAACTCAGAAATTTGCCTGTCCCTGCCTCTCAAGTGCTGGGATTAAAGGTGTGCGCCACCATTGCTGGCTATGGAATAAACATATTCTTACAAAATCATAACATATTTTTAAATGTTATATCTGTTGATAAAAATCCAAGATTACTGAAATCAAGTTTCCTGCTTACTTTCAATATGTTTATTGAACTAATTATTTACTTTGCTTATTATGAAGAATAAAGTTTATCTCATAATGCTTTCTAATAACATAAGTAATGGACAGTAGTGAAATTTTGTCTATTATACTATTGGTTTTTCTCCTAAAAAATCTTCTCATATAATATTGTAATAGTTTATGATTAATAAACTATTTTAATAAAGAAAATCTAAGAATGTATTTATAAATACTATCTTTCATTTCCATATATTTAGAATGAAAGCTTTATCTATTTAAAAGACACAAATTTTTTCTACATATATTCTGAAAACTACAAGACTTTATGTTGGTAAACAACTTAAGTTTACATCAGAATTATATTATTTATAATACATTTTTCATTTTATTGAAAATTAAGTTTTCATAAAAATAGTCTGATCTTGGTTTCCCTCCTTCAAATCCTTATACATCTCAAAGTCTTTCTTCTCATATAAATTCATAAACTTCCCTCAATGGTCTAGGAGAACCATGGCTACAAAAAGAAACCCTGTTTCTAGGAAAAGCAAACCAAAACAAAAACTAAACCAAACTGATATACAAAACCCAGAAATCTATACATTACAAATAAAATAAAAAGAAACACACCACAATATGACCAAAAACCAAAAAGCAGAAGAAAATTTCCAAAGGAAATATATGAAAAATTCGTATAAACACAAAGACACATACATTTGTACAAAGAGAATTCCTATAAAAATACAAAACCAGAAGCCATGATATATAAACAAAGAACAAAAGGATATTTATGCTAAAAAAATTTCTCCGACAAAATATTGTGAGAGAAAGAACCTCCAAATATGTCATTGAGTTTGTTTTGTTTAGGCTGTCTACAGTTAGGCTTGTTAGAAACTCCTAAGAGTGGTTTGTATCCATAATGAGAGTCTCATGGAACTAAGCATTCTGAAATAATTATACATTTGTAAGTGATTGTCAATTAGAAATAGCTTCTGGTTTAGGAATGAGGGCATGTGTCTACTTCTCTTTTCAGTGCTGAGAACCCATCTGGGCCAGATCCAGGTAGTACCTGTGCATACTACCAGTGTTTTTTTTATTTCATATATGTGTTGAAGCCACAAAAATCTTTGACCCAAATTATATCCTGTTTAGAGGATCTTGCTTTCTTGTTATTTTCTATCACCCCTGATTCTCACAGTCTTTATGCCTCCTCTTCTGCAAGTTTTCATGAACTCTGACAGGATAGAATTTTGGAGACATAGGATTAGTTGTTCCAATGACTCTTACTCACTGCACATTTTCCAGATGTGTGTTTTGGTATTTGTTCCCATCCACTGTAGGTGAAGGTGATGGCTGAGAAAGGAATCAATTTATGAGTATAGTAGAATGTCCTTAGGAGTCATTTTATTGTCATGTTCCCTTAGTAGAATAGTAGGATTTGGTTTTCCCTTAGGTTCCTAGCTTATGTGATCTCATGTTCTTGGCCACCCAAACAGTGTTAGGAATAGGTTCTGTCTCATGGAGTAGATTCTACATCCAATCAGATATTGGTTTATTTTTCTACAAGCTCTGCAAGCAGGTAATCATTGTAGACTAATGAAGTTTTAGCTGGGATAGTGTTTATCTTTCTCATTGTGGGTGGGTCAGGGAGTACCCTCATAGATGCAAAGGGAAGACGGGAGTGGGTGGATGTGGGACTGAGAGTTTGTAGAGGGGTAAACAAGAAGTGGGATATTATTTGAGATTAAAACAAATGAATGATTAATAATAAAAAAAAATAAAGGAGACACAATAATAATAATAATAAAAGTAGATATGGGATGGAAGGAGAGACCTGGGTAGGAGAAGCAATGGAGAGGGGAATGGTGTGGGTATCAGGTTTAGTGAGAGCTGGAGAGAGAGAGAAACTAGATCAGTGGTGGGCAGGGATTGCCCACTAGGATGTCTCAGAGACCTGGGGCAGGAGGAGGCCATAGGGAGTGTCTCTAGCTGAGACTCCTAGCATTGGGGGAGGTAGAGCTGAAGTGTCTACTTTCCTGTAGCCAGACAAGACTCCCAGTGGAGGAATAAGGACAAAAATCAAGCCACAAAAATCTTTGACCCAAATTATATCCTGCCTTCAAGATGTACAGGGACAAACATGGAGCAGAGACAGGGGGGAATGGGCAACCAACGAATGGTCCAAATTGAGGCCCACTCTATTTGCAAGAACCAATCCCTGACACTTTTAATGATACTCTGTTATGATTCCAGACAGAAACCTAGGATATCTGTCTTCTAAGAGGCTCTATCCAGAAGCAAATGGAAACAGATGCAAAGACCCACAGCCAAACCTTAGGTGATGCTTTGGGAGCCTTGTGGAAGAATTGGTGGAAGGATTGAGGGTCCCAAAGAGGATTGGACTCCATAGAAAGACCAACAGAATCAACTAATTCGTCTCTGAGGCACAAACCAAAGAGCAAACATAGGCTGAACCTAGAACCTAGGTGTATGTGTACAAGATGTGCAGCTTGATCTTAATTTGGATCACCAACAACTGGAGCAGGGGCTGTCTGAATCTTTTGCCTGCATGAGAACTCTGTTCCCCTAACTAGACTGCCCTATGTGGCCTCAGTGGGAAAGGAAGAATGTAGTTATTTCAGTGACTTGTGCCAGGGGGCTTACCTGGGGGTGGGGTGAGGCTCATTCTTCTTAGAGGAGAAAGGAAGAATGGGGGAAGAAAGGAGCTGTGTGAGGGGGGATTGGAAATGAGAGAGCTGTGTGAGGGAGACTAGGATGGGTGTGCTGTTGTTGGAATATAAAGTGAATAAATAAATAATATAAAGAAAAACCCTCAGATAGGACTTAATTTTTTTAATTACTATACATATTTATATTAAAAAATAACATTCACATTCCTGCTTTCCAAATTCAGAAATCCTTCAGAAAGGCTCACTGAGTTCTGTTTATAGTATTCTAGGTTTTTTCTTGCCCCAAGTTCCAAATACTTCCACATTCTTCACCTAAGACAGTTTCTTCTTTTTTATTGAATATTTTATTTACATTTCAGATGTAATTCCCTTTCTCCATTTCCCCTCCACACAGGAATCCCCTATCCCATCCCCCCTCTACCTGCTTCTATAAGGATATGCCCCCACCCACTCTCCCATCTCCCCACTCACAATTTCCCCCACACTGGGGCTTCCAGCCTTCACTGGATCAAGGACTTCCTCACCCACCTATGTTTGACAATGTCATCCTCCCCGACATATACAGCTGAGGCCTTGGGTCTCTCCCTATGTATTCCCAGACTGGTGGTTTAGACCCTGGGAGCTCTGGTTGGTTGGTATTGTTGCTTTCCCCATAGGGCTGCAAACCCTTTCACCTCCTTCAGTCTTCTCTCTCACTCCTCCATTGGGAACTCCATGATCAGTTCAATGGTTAGTTGTGATCATCTACCTCTGTATATTTCAGGCTGTGGCAGACCTCTGATGAGACAGCTATATCAGGCTCCTGTCAGCATGCACTTCCTGACATCTACATAAGCGGCTACCTTGGTGACGGCACAAGGGATGGATACCCAGGTGGAACAGTCTCTGGATGGCCCCTCCTTCAGTTTCTGTCCAACACTTTCTCTCCATATTTGCACCTTTGAGTATTTTGTTACTCCTTCTAAGAAGGACCGAAGCACCCACACTTGGTCTTCCTTCTTCATGTACTTCATGTGGTCTGTGAGTTACATCTTGGGCATTGTGAGCTTCTGGGCTAATATCCAATTTTCAGTGAGTGAATACCATGTGTTTTCTTTTGTGATTGGGTTACCTCACTCAGGATGATATTTTCTAGTTCCATCCACTTACCTAAGACTTTCTAGAATTCATTGTTTTTAATAGCTATGTAGTACTGCTGGTTCAACTGGAGGACACCATGTAGAAGAATGAAAATCAATCCATTCTTATCTCCTTGTACAAAGCTCAATTCCAAGTGGATAAAAGACCTTCACATAAAACCAGATACACTGAAAGTAATAGAAGAGAAGGTGGGGAAGAATCTTAAATATTGGGCACAGGGAAAAAGTTCCTGAACAGAACAAAAATGGCTTATGCTCTAAGATCAAGAATTGACAAATGGGACCTCATAAAATTGCAAAGTTTCCATAAGTCAAAGGACACTGTTAATGGGACAAAATGACAACCAATAGATTGAGAAAAAAATCTTTACCAATTCCATATCCGATAGGGGGCTAATATCCAATATATACAAAGAAATCATGAAATTAGTTCATATAGCCCCATTAAAAATGGAGTACCGAGCTAAACAAAGAATTCTTAACTCAGGAAACTTGAATGGCAGAGAAGCACCTAAAGAAATGTTCAGCATCCTTAGTCATCAAGGAAATGCAAATCAAAGCAACCCTGAGATTCCACCTCACACCAGCTAGAATGGCTAAGATCAAACACTCAGATGATAGCAGATGCTAGTGAGGATGTTGAGAAAGAGGAATACTCTTCCATTGTTGGTGGGATTGCAAACTGGTATAACCACTCTGGAAATCAGTCTGGCAGTTCTTCAGGAAACTCGACATAGCATTACCTGAGGACACAGCTATACTACTCCTGGGCATATACCCAGAAGATGCTCTAACATATAACAAGGACATGTGCTCCACTATGTTCATAGCAACCTTATTTATAATATCCAGATGCTGGAAAGAACCCAGATGTCCTTCAACAGAGAAAATGATATAGAAAATGTGGTACATTTACACAATGGAGTGTTACCTAGTGATCTAAAGGCTTTTCAATGCTCATATTATAGTCATAATACATGCTCACTAATTTTTGGGATATTACCATTTCTAAATTATTTCTTGAAAGGGAACAAATTGTAAGCTTCAGTTCTGCTGGTATTGGTCTAACTCTTTGTAGTCTTCTGTGCCACCCTTTGTACACTCTACCTCTACATCAAGATAGATCTTCAGCCTGTGTTACACATAATTTTTGGCTTTTTTCCAATAGTATCAGGTTATTGTTATTTACGCTCCACAATACTTTCTTTATCTTGTATTTATTTGCAGTTAGAGAGATTTCTGTGAAGACATAGTCATTATTAATTATAATTGTAAAAGTTTCTTTTTTATGAATTCTATATACTAATTTTTTCAATAAATAAGTGTTCATATATGAATAAATTAGCTGTCTATTTTCACCTTGATGAGAATTCATATAGTAAGACTGTCCACAGATACCAAGGTGAAGAATATGCAGAAGCTTTGATTGTAGTCTCAGAAAGTTTATAAATGAAGATGTTATTCATGTAAGCATATCTTTTAGGAAATTATTGGTAATAAACTGATGGAGACCAAGAGCAGAGAAGTGACTAGTGGCAACAAGAAGGAATCAAGGAAATATGGTGCACTGTAAACAAAGTGGGGATACCATCAGTCTTATTTTATTGAATGGTTATCACAAAATAGCAACTATTTAAAAATACTATGAAGATCATATTAATATAAGAAGTAACTACCCTGTTTCATCACATATATATGAAAAGCTGATCTTTTCCTAAAAATTTTGAGAAGTACATTTTTTTTAATCCTATGCAAAGACGTGATCGTTCTTCAATTCTCTCTAATAAACCTCTCTATATTTACTTACTAATTTGAGTACAACTGTAATAATGTTTTGAGAGTAAAAAATCTTTAAGATGGAAAAATTGATACTAATAGGCAGAATATGAATGTTCTTTATAGCCAACATGATATAGATTATGATGCATTGGATGTATTTTAGTCACAGGGATTATCTTGTGCTAAGTAAAATAATTTAAATGTAATTTAAAGTATAATGTAATTGTTAACAATAAAAACATGGTTTTTTTTTCACTCAGAAGTAATTGGGTCCTAATTAAGATATATTAGACCTCAAATCCTGTTTAGAAATGTATATACAAGGAATAAAAAGATTTCTAGCTCAATGGCACAGAAACTAACTTCAAGAAAATTGTATAAAGTTCCCCTATTCTAGATTGAAGTGGTGCCTTGTATGAGAAGTTTACAGAACACCAAATAGATTTACCAGAACAGAATTTCCTTGTACCACATGAAAATCAAAATACTAATTGTGCTGAAAAAAGAAAGAATATTAAAAGCTGCAAGAGAAAATGCAAAGTATCATATAAATGCAGAACAAGTTTAATTTCAGAATTAAACTTAAGTTCTCCATAGAAATTCTAAAATTCAAAACTCTCTGGGAAGTTATCTCACAGACACTAAGAGAGCACAGACTCTGCTTAGACTATTATACCAGGCAAAACTTTTTATCATCATAGATGGATCAAACACGATATTCCATGATAAAACCAATAGATCTCTACAGATGATAGTAGATGGAAAATTCCAACCCAATGAGGCAAACAATACTCAAGAAGACACAAGAAATAAATTCCCATCAGTAAAAACAGAAGAGAATCACACACACACACACACACACACACACACACACACACTTCAGTCATCAACATCAAAATAATAGGAACTAACAATCATCAGTCATTAATGTCTTTCAACATCAATGGACTCATTTTCCCACTATAGAGACAGAGACAACAGGTGATATTAAAATAGGATCTATCATTTTACTGTTTACAAGAAGCACACCGCAGCAAAAAAGATGGCCATTACCTCAGAGTAAAAGGCTGGAAAAAGATTTTCCAAGACAAAGGATCTGAGAAATAAGTTGGAGTAGCTATTCTAATATCTAATAAGATAGTCTTTCAACAGAAAGTATTATCAAAAGAGATAGGGAAGGACACTTCATACTCATCAAAGGAAAAATTCACTTAGAGGACATCTCAATTCTGAACATTCATGCCCCTAAAGCAAGGGCAACCAAATTGGTAAAAGAAACATCGCTAAAGCTTAAATCATAGATGGAAGCCCATAAGTTAGTAGTGGCAGACATGCCACCCTCACCAATGGACAGATCAAGACAAAAAGTAAACACAAAAATAATGAAAGTAATAGAGGTTATGAATCAAGTGGAACTAATAGATATCTATAGAATATTTTACCCAAACACAAAATAATATATCTTCTTCTCATCATCTCATGGAACCTTCTCCAATACTGACTATATTCTCTATGCCTAACCAAGCTTCAATAGATATGTTGGAAATAGCCGTTGTATCATATCTGATCATGATTGAGTAAAGCAGCA
>NW_021604641.1:1394237-1419564 GCF_004785775.1 Grammomys surdaster | reverse complement strand
GAGGGAGGGAGGGAGGGAGGGAGGGAGGGAGGGAGAGAGAGAGAGAGAGAGAGAGAGAGAGAGAGAGAGAGAGAGAGAGAGAGAGAGAGAAAGATTAGAGACCTTTTCAATTCAATGAAAATTAGGGCACAACATATCTAAACTGATGGGACACAATGAAAGCAGTGCTAAGAGGAAAGTTCATAGCACTAAATTCCTTCATAAACGAACTAGAGAGGTCTCACACAAGCAACTTAACAACACATCTGAAAGTTTTTAGATCAAAGTAAAAGCCATGAAAACTCATTTTAAAGACAGAAACTTAAAAATGAAAGCTCTGTTTTTTGAGCATTCAGGAAGACAGCCAGTTTGGCATTGCAAGGGAATCCCTAAAGGGATGGGAACATAAAGGGAGAGGTTGGGGAGTGGGGCATCAGTGTTATCTAAATGTACTTTGACATTGTGGGTTGAAGGAGGGATTACCTGTGGAGACTGGGCCATATACAGGATATTTGACTTTGAGGTCTTTAATTTCTTCTACTAGATATTAGGTCTGGAGCTGAGAGTAATAAATGGATAAAGAATAGGGTGTTTCCTAGGTCTTGGAACATGAACTTGTTTAACCCTGCCAGCAAAATGAAGAAGTTGTCCTTGAAATGGCTGCACTCAGATTCAGTTTACAACAGAAGCTATTTAACTACAGGGAAGTTCTCAGATTCCCTAAGGTCTGGGACCTTCAATTTAATTTCTCCCTATGATTAAATGGAATCTGAAAATAAAGTGGTAGTACATAGAATAAGTTTCTTTTGCTTCTTCTCAGCATTCTGTCTATCTTTATGTGTTTGAATCAAATCGTTAATGCTATTTCTCCTTTCTGGTAGACAAAGCAGCAACTCAGAAAATCCTTTCTGAGCCTGTGATTGTGGCTATAATGTAACATTTTATTTTCTTCCATCTAAAGCTTACAATAAAGTATGATTTTGTTTGTAGTAATAGCTTGAACTATTCAGTAAGTGTAGGGATGTGTTGGGAATGCTTGCCATAGACTTAAATCTAAGAGATAGAGAGCAATTTCTTCAGTATTGACCTGGTTGATGAGAACTGTGAGAACAAAGGGACTTCACCTCTAAGAGAGACAGTAACTACCGAAATTTGACACATGATTAAGCTTAGTAAGTGATTGTGTGAATTATTGATAGTCAAATTCAAGTGAATATAATTTACTGTAGGAATCATTTTAATATTTTGAAGATAATGGGAACAAAGGGAATTTGCCCTTTTAAGACATAAGTGCTTTATTTTTGTAAGTATTTAGGAACATAATTGTAGGGTAAAACATATTTTGCTCAACACTACATGAATATCCATTTTATTTCTGAGTAGTCATACAATAGAAGCACTGTATTAGTTAGAACAAGAAGAGGCCACAGTGTTTCATGAAGAAAGGTAATTTAAGATTCACATTGGAAGTTTCATTTTGACAGTCAATTACTGGAGGTAGTAATGAAAGGAAGGACATTTTCATTTCTGGGTTTCAAAGAGCTTGAGAAGGGGATATGTAATTTGCAAGCAAGGTCGAACTTTGTTAGTAGTTACAGCATCTGGATTTATCAAGAATATCTCTGAATACACTGTAGTGTTTCTGTACTGCATACATTTATAAATTTTATAAGCCATTTGTTGACTATTTATACCCTAGAGATTGATTGTGCAAATAAGGAAAGCACAGCTAAATTTATTGGGAAAATTATATATAATGAGATGATTACAGTACTAGCTGATAATCATTCTAAAATAATAGTGTTATAATTTAACACAGCAGAATATTAACAGAAAAAGGCTGAAGAATTTAACTGTTTAGTTCTGAATTGCAGCTACCATCTCACAGAGAATAACCAGCTTCATATGACTATCAAGGTGGGATGGATCACACAGTAAACTGAACTCACAAATTCAACTCACCTCACGAAGACTGGCTTACTGATTTCATACTGGGAGCAATCCATATAAGTGAAAAGGACTTAGTGGAGAAAACACATAAGAGGTTGTAGTTTATCATTCAGTAACTAGAGTTTAGCACTAATCATATAGAAAGCCACAAAGCAAGGATATAAGCTAGGTATATTTACCATAGCATCTCTATGACAATAAAAAATATTATACACAATGAGGGCCAGCTTGAAGCACTTCATAGATTACATTTACCATTTCAGTGGTTACAAAAGGATTATTTATTTTAAATTCTTTATATTTTTCAATTGTTTGAAAAAATAAATACAGCAACCTTTTGTGAAAGTTCAAATTTTCTATTGTTGAACATTAAATATTGGCTTGTTTTGGTATTTTTACAATTAATATAGAAAATAAAACATGTACCTAAGACTGTCAGGATTATTGCAAATTTGTATTTTCTA
This sequence comes from Grammomys surdaster, assembly GCF_004785775.1. Lineage (NCBI taxonomy): Eukaryota > Metazoa > Chordata > Mammalia > Rodentia > Muridae > Grammomys > Grammomys surdaster. Next base: position 1,417,171 of record NW_021604641.1, on the reverse strand, counting down.
TAAAAGCTAAAATATCAATTCAAATACAATTGCCTTAAATTTGGATACAATCACATTATTTAAAATAGTTGGAGACTTTTTTACTTTCATTAATTTTATTACCTGAATATTGTCTCTAGGACTATCAAAGCAAAAAGTCAGTTTGGATTGAAAATTCATTTTTTATTCAGGTTATCTTCTCAGTGAATATACTTACTTAATTTTTCTTTTACTTACTTGTTTGAAGTAGGTTATCATGTGGTCCAGGATATAATGGAAGTCACTACCTAGGCTTGGTAACCTTGAACTAGTGATTCTCCCAACTCTCATTCTTGAGTCCTGTCTTTAGAGGCATGCATAATTGCAAATTATGTTTCAAGATATAAATTACATTATATGTATGTCTGTTATCATCAAATTCATACTTGCTTTCCCACTAGATTTTCTAGTTATTCTTAAATATTGCCTAAATAATGCTAAAATGCCCCAGAATGTGAAATTAAATAATAGTTATAGCAATATAAATATATATATTCCTGTATTAATTTTTCTAGGAATTATACTGAATTATTATAAAAGTGGCTTTCTTATCTTGTTATTCTCTACCTTTGTCATAAACTAACCATTCTTATTCAGACTGTAGAAATTTCTGAGATGTTTTCCTGTTTTGCCTTTTCCTAAGTTTTATCCAATTGCCACTTACTTTCAAAATTTTCTATCTGGCTAAACACCTCTCTATTTCTAAAACACCTCTCTGTTTCTGTAGATATGCCCCAGGGGTCCTCTGCAGTATCTGATTAGCTCAGTTTAGTCCCAAACTGAAAGGTGCCATGAAGTACATCTGTCTTGTTACTTAACTTCTTTATCCACAGAAAGAACAAAACAACTGTATTCCCAGGAATATTCAACTGTGAGAATCAGAGTATTTGATTGTGTTTTGAAACTTGAAAGCAGTGTTAAAATATAAGGTAATGCTCATAGTAGTATAATAATTTCAGTTTCAGACAGTATTTACTTATAACTTCCAAAGTGCAGTAGATAAAATTGATTGAACTCTCATGCAGTTTGCTCAGTTTGATTCACTGATCATTTTGTATATGCTGTGTCACCGAGGTGTTTGTCATAGTATGGGATCATGGGTTTTGGAACAACATTTAGAATGAAAAGCCATGAAGACATCTTTCTTAAGAAAACTGACTATATTTAACTGAACTCAAAACTCTTATTAAGAAAGTTAGAATGTGGCCTTGTCTGGCATCAATGGGAGAAGAGGCCATTGGCCCTGTGAAGGCTCAATACCCCAGTGTAGGGGAATACCAGGGTGGGAAGGCAGGAGTGGGTGGGTGGGTGATGGAGCACGTTCATAGAAGCAGGGGGAGGGATTATGGGATAGGGAGTTTCTGGAGAAAAAATTGGGAAAGGGGATAGCATCTGAAATATAAATAAAATTTCCAATTTAAAAAAAGAAAATTGGAATGTAAAAGTATAAAAGATTTACAAAGCCAAATTTAAATAAAATGTAGCCATACAGTGAATATAAATTTTACATGTGTGTGCATGCACATGTGCATGTGTGTTTATGCCATGATGTATACATGTATGTATGATGCATATGTTCAAACATGTGAATATTAGAATTTTACACAGGGCACATGATCTATTGCTTTCTACCTTATATATTGAATAAAGGTGTTTTACTTAAACCATGAGCTCACAAAGTCATCTAATCTAGCTTGAAAGTTTGTTTCAGGGTTAGCTTGTATCTATCTCTTGATTCTTGTGATCACTGGTGGAATGCTTTATCTGCCCAGCATTTATATGGGTACTGAAAATCCCAACAATGAAATTATGTCTTCCCAGCAGAAAATCTTTCTATCCACAATAACATCTATTTTTCCAGCCTTTCAAAGATTGTTTTTATTTGACATTATTTACTTGAGTAGTGTGTAGATGTAAATGTGGTTGCTAACTCGACAGTAGAGCTTGTCAGATGAGCAACAGTTCATTATTGAAAATGCTGCAATATTAACCAACTTCCAGTGATCAAAATACTTCAGTTTCATTTCTGCTCTCCAAATATACTTTTTCATCAATCCTAGTTTACAAGTAAATAGTCCAAATATGGTAGCCTTTTTCCCAAGAATGACATAATTCTATAACTTTTTGGAATATTCAAATATGAATTTCTCTGTTTATGCAAGATAAGTACTACTATCCTCTTCAATGGTTTGTAAGTTGAATGATGGACATAGAACATTCAGGTTCCTTTTCAGGTTCTATCAATATTGTTGCCTTTTGTTTAGGGTAATGCTGCAAAATCAGTGAATCTCAAGCTTATCACATTCGTAGTGCATCTCATTATGTCAAAGTTTTCCAAATACTATGCTTTGTGTAATTGTATAAGATATATTTCGGATTCATGAGTTTGATTTAACAGAGGCTCTGGACTATAAAAAGAAGATAAATGTATTCCAATGAATTCTCTATTAAAAGGCTATACTGACTTCATCCTGTGCTGTAGCCACACCTGCATCAAGAAATCTCAGATACAGTATTGTTTATGATGTTGACAAGCTGGGCTCAGAACAGCAGTGGCAGCTGAGGTGGCCCTGAAAATAAAAGCTGTTTTGCTTTATTTATATATGAAATCAATCCTTGCCACCATGCACAATTTCATGTGAATCAAGCAGGAAATAAAATATGGCTCATGAAAGTTTTACTGTCACAGAATATGTTTTGTTTAAATTTTAGCCATTCTAGGAGGAAGTAAGTCTTTCTAGATTATTTCCATAAACTATCATTTTTTTCTGATATGCAGTGCCTATTCCCAATATGCTACGCTCATAAATCTTGGCCTGGTCCACATGTTACTCATCAAACCTATGCCAAACCATCATGTCTGTTCACATAGCCATCTCATTTTCCAGGTAAAAGGAGGATGAACTGGCCAGAGGTATACTCTGCCCAAATGCCTGTTCATCATGAGAGATAAGGCTACCTGAGACTATAGAAAACTGGCTCAGTCAGGACTGAAAGGTGCTGAAAATGCTCTGGCACTTGGGGTGAATTTGCATAACAGCTGCTACCCATCCAGAGCAAGGGGAGCAAGCCAATCAGTGGTAATGTGTAAGTCAATGGAACTTAGAATGATTCTGATTTTTCAAGGCATAAAAAAGGATGCTTTTCCATATTTGTCTCTCTGTCTTCTAAATTTCACAGGAATTTCTCTAAAGGTCAAACTTGAAGTGGTTGGAAACATTCACTGGAGAGAATACAAGGAAACATGTCAGAACACATTCAGCTTAGACAACTGAAAAGTACAAACTTCGCACAGAAGGAAATGGGAAAATGGAACATATTTGAAAAGTGTGGAAACCTTGGAGGTATGAAGGTAGTTGTCGAATGTGATTAAAAAAATTTCTTTCATGTAATTGGGCAGTTGGTAGTACATGAGAAATAATGAAAACCCTAAAATTGTCCATCTCATCTTAGAGTATTCAGTTGCTATTGCAACTCAAAATTGCAGTAATTCTCATTGTTGCTGATGGTGTAGTATCTATGCCAGACTTAGATTTTGAAAGCTCTTCTTGGCCAGTTTCTAAATAATATTTAATGTACTGGACAAAGTAACATCCTCTAGGTCTTTCCACTATAGTACACATTAATTGTTTCACAGCTTAGGGGGGTAAGAATTAACTGGTTGCTCACTTTAGAAATTACAAAGCGGCAAAAAAAAGGTAAAATATATTCAAACAGCCTACTTAAGGCAAAACATGGGAAAAATCCACATGCAAGATTACTGAGGATGTTGGTAAGTTCAGTAGCTTGTAACTGTCTAGTGGATTTCATTCCTGTAAGAAAGAATGTCCTTTGCAATGAGCAGATGTATTTGTCATGAAGCAAAATAGCCAAACACATACATTGGAAGGTATATATCTCAGCACTGTTGCTGTATTCTTTGGGAGATTGATCATTATTACCTACTTGATGATGACAGAGAAAAAAATATAGAAATTTAATACATTTGACATCAACTGATTTTTAAATTTTTTTATTAAATAAGAATCTTTTCTCATACAATCTACATATAGTCTCCTTCACTCTTCTCTTTCCAGTTCCTGCTGAACATTTTTTGAAGCCTGAGCCACTTCATTTTTTCTCTTATTAGACAAGAATAGACTTCTAAGAAATAATGACAAGATATATCAAAATTAAATTATAATAAGATAAAGTAAAAATCTTTATTGAGAAGATAGACAAGTCAATAGTGGAAAAAACTACAAAAGAATAGGAGACAAAAGAATCAAAGACCCATTCTTTTCCACATTCAGGAGTCCCATAAACTACTAAACTGAAATGTATAGTGCACATGCATAGAACATGTTATAGATCTGTATACAAAGTTTTGTGGCTGGGTTGACATTTATATTTCTCTTTTAGTAGCATGCAGTGTACCTTTTCAAATCATAAACACAAGAACATGGGTGTAAATGTTCTCTCTACATAAGAACAAGCTGGATCTCTCCATGTTTAACGAGTCGTGTGTGTATTTTTTGCAGCCATAAGACCTAGCTGTCATTTAGAGCAGAGTTAGCTAGTATAGAACTAACATAGCAAATTTGGCTATCCTACCAAAAGCAATCTACAAATTCAACGAAATCATCATTAAAAATCCAATACCATTCTTCAAAGATCTTACAGTGAAAATTCTCAACTTCATATTAGAAGATGGACAGACACGCAAACTAGGCTAATTAAAAAAATCTTGAAGAATGAAAGAAAAATTATGAGGTCTCTTTATTCCTGATATCAAGATATACTACAAAGCTTCTTATTAAAAACATCATGCATTGGCATAAAAGCAGATGTGGGTCAATAGAATTAAACTTAAGTCACAGACATAACTCCACATAACAATGGACATCTGATTTTTTTTTTTATAAAATATCAGAAATACACAAGGAGAAAAGGACAGCATATTTATCAAATGATGAAAGTAAAACTGGAATTGGGAATGTAGATAAATACAAATATATCCATAGCTAACATGATTTTAAAAATTGAACTCCAAATTGATCAAACCCTAAAAAATATAATCAGACAAAATGAAACTGACAGAAGAGAATGTAGGAAATATATTTGAACTCATTGGCTCAGGAGAAAAATTTTTGGTCATAACATTATTATTTTATTTAATGTCTCTTTTGAAAAAAATAACCCTTAGAAAAAGAAAGTTAGTGAGTAACGGGTTTATTAAGCTTATACTTCTATAGTATGGTTCATCAATGATAGAGGTCAGGGCAGGCCCTCAAACAGGAAAGGATTCTGGAGATAGGAGCTGATGAAGGAATCATGGTGGGATGATGCTTACTGGCTTGTTCTGTAAGGTTTTCTCAAACCTGCTTTCTCATAGAACCTCGAACCACTAGTCTCATTGTGGCATCACACACAATTGGATGAGCCCTCTCCGTCAATTATTAATTAAGAAAATGCTTGGTAGCTGAATCTTACAGAGGCATTTTCTCAGTTGAAGTTATTTCCTTCCAGATAACTCTAGCTTGTATAAAGTTAATTTAGACCATTCATCACAAAAATTGATCAGACATTACAAACAACAGTTAATAAATGAAACTAAAATCTTCTACAAGACAAAGGATACCATCATTCCAACAAAATGGATGACTACAGAATAGAAGAGCTTGTTACAAACTCTACATCAAATAGAGGGATAGTATCCAAAATATATAAATTTGATATAAAATTAAATAAACTAGTCAAAAATGTGGTACAGATCTAAACAGAGAATTTTCAATACGTAAAATTCAATGAATGAAAAACACTTAAAAAAATAATCAACACTGTTAGTCATTAGGGAAAAGAAAATCAAACCTAATTTGAGTTCTCCCCTTACACCAGTCAGGATGTCTAAGATCAGTAATACAAGTGACAATTTTTGGTAGCAAAGATGTCATTCAAGGACACAATTGAAATCAATATGTTATTCCTCAGATCAATCTACCTCAACATCTGTTATATCAATTTCGACCACAAAGAATATATCATCCTACCACAGGAACTCTTGATCAACCATGTTCTTTTTTTTCAGGGGTCAGGATCATTCATTTATGATGGTTTATTATCATGAGAAATATCCAGTGACTCATAGTCACTACATTAATCCATTTTAAGAGTAGTAGCCCAAATGGCTTACACATGTTCTTACTACGCTATTCACAATAGATGTTACTCAACAGAAGAGAAGTTAAAGGAATGTATTACATATGTACAATGGAGTATTACTTAGCTCTTAAAAAGTGACATCATAAAATTTACAGACAAACATATTAAACTCGGGAAAAACATCCTGAGTTAAGTTACCTTGACCCAGAATTAAAAATACAGTATAAATTTGCTTATGTGTGAAGATTGTCCATTAAGTAAATAATAACCAAGTTCCAATACATAGACTGAGAAAGTTTAGGTACAGAGAAACTTTATAAGGATATACTTGGATCTCCCTGGGAGGGTAAAATAAATTTTATGGGTGGCTTTGAGGTGCACAGGGACAGGAGCAGGGTGATCATGTTGCAAGGGAGGTGGGAGATGGAATCCAGGATGAAAATGAACAGAGTGTCAGGAAGAGTTGAAGGTAATTTGAGATACAGTCTGGAAACCTGGTGCAATAGAAAGTACCTATAATATACAAAGGCAATATAGGAAGGTAATCCTAATCAAATCACCTAATATTGAGGGAGACACAGCTTCAGCTGGGCATATCTCACGACAAAACACAGCTTTTAGTACTGGAACTGGGTTTTATCCAATTGAATTTTTAGATGAAAGTGTACCATAGAAATCCCCACTCAACTTGTTCAAACAACTGACTTAACTATTAAAAGGCCTGTGTTTACATATGCAGTGTTATATAACCCATATCAGAGGTATCAGAAACTAACAGTACACAGAAGGAATTTCTTTACACAAAAGCTTTGATAAAATATAAAAATTCAAATGTCTTCATCAGAAACATCATTTACAGAAGCTATCTCTTCTCTCCTTGACTATGTTCCTCTGTTAATCTTTAAAGTAGGAGGATTCAAAGAACTCTAAAACACAAAGTCTCTCTGTTTCTTCTTTCAGGACATGATTTATATTTTGGTAGATATCATTGTATACTGGAAGAAATATGAAAACAATCACTAACACAGTTTTAAGCTTTAACATGTGCTGTCTATGGAAGCATTCTAAGCATGGCACAAAGTTACCCACAGAAGTCTTCTTTTTTATCCACATTTTATCTTGTATTAGCAATTGAATAAGTCTAAGGTATCTTGAATCAAATGGATGACATACAATATTGACATTTTATTTGTAACCTTCAAGTAGGTTTTCACCATAAATTACAAATATGTAGATGTGCTTCCAGGTTGTTTTTGATGATCAGTTCTAATATCAATTCTGATATTCCCATAGTATTTTATAAGATAATCACATAATCCCAGTAAATTTTGATAAAAACAGACTTCTTGTTTTTTTGTTTTGTTTGTTTGTTTTGTTTTGTTTTTAGAGACAGGGTTTCTCTGTGTAGCCCTGGCTGTCCTGGAACTCACTCTGTAAACCAGGCTGGCCTTGAACTCAGAAATCTGCCTGCCTCTGCCTCCCAAGTGCTGGCGCAACCACTGCCTGGCAGACAACTTCTTAATAAAGGAGGCTTAAGTTTAAACACTGAGTTTAAGAGCAAGTGTTAGTGCTTGTGAGGAAATATTAACATTTAGATGTCAACAACAGTGTTGTCCATAGCCAAAGATCTTTCCCTTTGGACCCCTAGCAACTTTTTTTCACTGCACAGATATATTTTTTGATGGAGTCCTTGCCTAGTGAGTTCAGTAACCCAGGACAGAGATGTGAAGCCAGCAAAAAGAAGGAATCTGACCACTCCTTGATGTGCCCTTGAATAGCTCAAGCCTTATTTATTAATATATAATTTTAGAACATTCAAACATATGTAGTTTCAGATTTTCCTTAAACCATTATAAAAGAGTCTCAACAAGTAATTATTAAAATTCATTTTAAGTTCCCTTTATTTCTTGAGGTCAGTGATTAACCTTTTCCCCTTATCTAAGAAGTATAATACTTCAATCCAAATGATTATGTCATAGCTAAGCACACCTGAATATTGCAAGCCAACTGATTTAAATATTGTATTGCAAGCCAAATGAGTATTTATAGCTAGGCATATCCAGAATTAATTGTGTACAGGGTGACACCAGACATGCAGTTTCAAGATAAAATCATAATCCAAACAGACTTTATACAAGTATAACCACTGTATTTTGACACTTTCTGATTCAATATGCTCACAAGGTAATTTAGTTTGTCTTTAATCGTAGTCTGTCTTAGTTTTACAGTATAATCCTGCTCTGTTCAACTTTTCCATGAAGAGCAAAAACTAACAATTTTTTTCCATCAATTCACATTGTTTTTGCTTTTTACAAAAGACTTTAAGGCAAAGATGAGTTTATCCAACTTACCTTTTGTTTAGGGCATAGCAAATTTTACTTACTAGCTTATCCTAAGAATGAACTAACTTGTCCAGAAAATGTACTCTTTGCTGTTGACCTCTAGTCTTTATATCTTTAGGCCCAATCATCTCTCAATAAGATTTGAACTTTCCATCTCTTCAATGTATTGCCATGCTTAGGAGCTCTGAAGAAAAGTTGACATTTCCAAGCCCCTTCTTTTTCCTCATATATTCCTATCAATTTTAGAGACCATCCAATAAGGAATTTGTAAAGGTATTAATCAAGAATATACTGATGTAGTAATTTTAGTTATCATTCCCACTGGTCCTTTCCAAGAGGAAGAGAAGCTCCAAGGGCCTTGCCTTGAAGAGGTCATTCACTGAACATCAATGTACCTTTCACAGGAGAGACAACTATAGGTAATATGTAGTACACAAAAACAAAAAATGTTGCCAAAAATCTTATAATTAATGGATTAGCCTTCTTCAACAGAAGATAATTGCTCTAAAATATCATGTTGAAGGTGGCTGGTCTAGAGAAATCACAGGAATATAAGTTTAATTTGAATATGCAGAAAAGAATAGTTCCTTAGAAGAGATGGAAGCCTAAATTCAACTGTTTTCAAAGACCTGAGATATGTGTCCTAATAGAAGGTGTATCTTTCTTTCTCAGCTTGACAATTGAATGAGATCTCTGTTGATGATGGAACATCCTGACAGGAATGTGAGAGAACAAATGGATCAGGAGGGGTGAATTAACTTAGTATTGCTTTGTATGAATTTTGCCAGCTTCTAAGTAGGATAGAATTATGAGTAGATACAGAGATCACTCAGGCATAGACATTGAAGTGTAGCATGCAGAAAAAATAGTGGAATCAAGTGTTTAAAAATGAAACAGAAAGGTAAATGAGAGAACTAAATGTTGAAAGTGCAAAATATAGATTTAAAAACTTATTGGTCGCTGACAGATTTTCTTTTTTTCAGTTTTCTCAAACTCTATGTGTACTCATATAGCACTCACATCTATGAGGCACTGTACATTGATCAAGTATTAATATTTTTCCTCAAATCATTACCTTATAAATTATTTGTGCTGTATACCACAATCCATATAGAAATAAAAGCATGCTCTTTCCATAGAGTTAACATGAAACCAGCCAAGTTTTTCTCTTTAACCTGTAACAATAGTACTGAAAAACATCTTTTCATTTACTAAATATATAATATGAACTTAAAATTTTCCACATTATTTTTTTATTTTTCTAAGAATTTCTTGTCACTATTCTATATCTTATGAATTCATGTAGGACCATGAAAATTATGATGATTTAGAACACTTGTGGATTTCAAATTCTTTGAAAATAATAAGTATATAATAAAGGAAAACTATATTCTAAGTAAACTTCATGATGCTATCTACATATCGAGAGTAATAAAATAACTATTAAATATTAAGTACCTATGATCATTAAAAATTGCTTCAACATAAATATATATATTTACATATCACTAATTAATCAAATACTATTTCATAGTTGAGTGTGTGTTAATGCTTCCATGGTTATTTTTTATTTTATATTTGTACTTTGCTATTTCTTATGAATAAAAATTTTAGACAGCTAATTTTATTTATATGAATAATCCATCATGTACCATTAACTGTGATGTGTCATGAATATTGGAACTTAATACTCAAAACAATTACTAAAATATTTACATATTTCCCCATAGAATATCTGAATTTTTTTATTTTCCAATAGTCAACAATTCAAACATTTATAGATATATATAAAATATTTTGTTTGTATAATTAAATTCAAATGAGGAGAAATAAAGGGAAAGAGGGAGAGAACATTTTTAGAAATGCAAGACCAGCATATATGTTGGCAAATTTTGTTTCTTGTTATTAAAATATGATAAGAGAGTTTATAGTGATAGAGATGAGGTATAAATAGTATTAAGATTTTTATAATTTTCTAGTTATTATTAGTTAATACTATTTTTATTGAATTGTATAATTTAGAAGATATGTCAGGCAAGTCTTCAAACACATATAGATCATGGATAATTTAATAATGTTTATTATATATGTTGATGATAACCACACTTCTAATATATTTATTTTTCATTAATTCCATTAACTCCTGTGTACTATAAAAAGAAGCTTCTTTGATTATGGCTAAGATCAAATCAGTACTATTGGTATAAACATAAATGATTAGAAGGTCGTTCAACCACAAGACCATTTGACAAAATAACAACTGTGGGTTCTAGGTCCATAACATCTCTAGCCATAGATTTTTGACTAGGCTTGCAGTAGAGTGAAATTCTCTCACATACAGCAAATCTAAAATATAAACAGAAAGATATTACTGATTTCAGTACTGTAATAATAGGCACATTTTCATTGGTGGGTCAATACTGGAGAATCCAGGGTCCAGTAATAGACAAGACTGTTATGGTGTTTTCCTTCCCCAGCAACGTGCATAGCCTTTCAGCCAGTAGGAAACTTCCTAATAACTTTAGGATTAAATGATTTGCATGCTAATGTAAAATATATGGTATCTTTAGCAAAATTCTCTCAGTATGCAGTTATGGTGGATAACTAAGTGTAATGATCTGTGTGATTTTGAGAACTCTGAAGCCTCCCTAATGAGTAACTCATAGGAAAGCATCTTATGACTTCCACTGCGATTTGTTTTTGTAATAATGGAAGTCTTCTGGGAGAGATGTTGTCTACATTAAGGGTAATTCAACTACACTTTTAAGTCCTTGTTTTTTAAGTAAAAATAGAATACATAGAGATACTAGAGTATTATAAAGCCTATATTTTAGCAAAGAATTTAATAAGAAAAATGTATAATGTTAACAGACTGAAACAAAATAGAGTAACAAGTAACAATGTGTGCCTGTATGTATCTTTCTATTTTCTGTGAAATGAATGATTCTGAGGGTACGACAGACCACAAGGTAGAAGCACACATGCACACATGCAAATACACAAACAGGTGCAAAGGGTTGAATGGGAACAATTTGATTCTATCATTGACAGCTAAAACATTGTAATCAAAAATAAAACTCAAGTATAAAACTTAGAATAAATTTCTAAACATCTCACAGCAAAGGGAACACAGCTCAGAGCAGTCTGAAGTTGAGATGAAATAGATGTAATGTGAGCAACAAGGCACAAAAGGCTTTGATGGGAACCTGACCAAGGGCAAGATTCAATCATAACAGAAGAGGCTGGCATATAAATGGTAGTAGGCTGAGGTATTTTATTCAAGACTTACTACAAGTTGGCATGGAAACAAGCACAAGTCAAACACATGCAAGCATTCATAAGTCAGTATGAAATCCAAATTATATACAGAGAAGAAAAGGATTGTTTTTGTTATAGTATGATGAACCTGGACACTAGTCAGAAGATTGACTATTTATTTATTTTACTATTTTAAAATTTATTTTTTTTTTCTCAAATCATAATTCATTCACACAGGGGTTATAAACACAGAAAGGCAGGATGTGGAGAATATTAAAGTTTGAGTATAAGATATACTCATTATCAATCCTGTATTAGAAGCCAGAGGAAAAATAAGGAGCCAATTGTATATCATGCCACCTTCATTTCAGTTGAATGTCTACACAGGTTTTTGGTCTAAGTGTTATGATCATGAGTAACAATCCAGAATATTTTATATATTCTCTCTACTTTGTCTCTGTCTCTGTGTTTGTTTCTGTCTCTGTCTCTATCTCTCTGACTGTTTCTGTCTCTGTCTCTGTCTCTGTCTCTGTCTCTGTCTCTCTCTCTCTCTCTGTGTGTGTGTGTGTGTGCGCGTGTGTGTATAACAAACCAAAATTGTAAGCATAATTCTTCCCTTTACAGACAAAGATTACTACAACTAAAAACCCATGCCCTGGATATGAGAATAAGTATGTGTAAATGAGAGAAAGCTGTCAGGGACCAGCCCTGCTTGAGGGGAGGATGTAAGAGAGATAAGGGAAGAATCAGATGTGAAACACCATCCAGTTTCTGCTCACAGGATATGTGAGAGAGAGGAAGCATACTTTGTACAGCTTGACTTACTCTAACAATTCTCATAGGCATTATTAATACATTAAAATTCTTCCCTCAAGAAATTTATTCATTGATTACACAGCTTTTCAAAATAAATTTTCTTCTAAAATCTTCCTTGATTACATAAGTATATTGGGAAAAAGAAACACAGCAAACAAAGAGCAATGTTATGTAAGCTAAAAATCAACATTATGGAAAAATCAATTTTTCGTTTAACTCAATATCTTCTTCCTTAAGATTAGTGTCATGAAGCCTTCTGCTTATAGAAATGATAAAGAGGAGGACTATTGAATTTCTTTTTTAACTTTATTTAATCATTTTTTAACACTCCAGATTTTATCCCCCTCCAGTTTATTTTTTTCATATTTGGCATAAGACCACTGTAATTTTTCTTTGATTCTTAAGATATTGAGAAGCCCCTTACTTACGCAAATATGCTCTGTTCTTTGTTTTTCTTTATCAGAAAAGTTCTGGCCTGACAAAGCTGTTCAGGAAAGCATGAAGTCCACAGAGCAAAAATTTTTTCCTATATGTTTCTGTCATGAACCCTTCTTTCAGTACAATTTCTATCCTTATTGCAGTACTGTAAAGAATAGAAAAGGATTCCTAAAACTGCTTACTTTGCCTTCAGGAGAAATGAAAGGTTGTCATTAGCTGAATGATCAAAATCTCTTTCTCTTCATACTAGTTCTTTGTTGCTAAAGCTGAACATAAAAATCTAGTGATTCAAATACAGTTTATTAACTTCTAGAATTTCTCTGCTTTTATTCTTTAATGTTTTCTCTCAAACTCTCTGTTCCATTCTTATTAATAACACTTATTAATAGTCGAAATGTGTATCTAAGTAATAAGTTCTAAGAGAGATTCAATTTTTTGCATAACTGTTTTTTTGTTTTTTGGTTTTTGGTTTTTGTTTTTGTTTTTTTTTTTGGCAGGGAATTTCCATTAATTTCATTCTTGTTTACAGCAGCTTTAGTTATCCCAGCTCTAGCTTTCAGAGAGAGGCATTTAGCAGTGAGAATAATAAGTGTATACAAAAGATGTGTGCTGAATTCCCACCAAGGGCTGTAAAAGGTCAGTCCACATCATCCAAGGACTTGAACTTTGTCAGTGACTTTGTGAGGCTTGGAACTACCATTTCCTCTTTTTCTTTTAAATTGTGAAGCACAGGATTCCACTGTCTGGCCCTCCACACTTTGGCTAAGTGTCTGATGATGACTCAGAATAAGATATCAAAAGCAAAATTATAAAAAGACTATTACCCCCATTTGTGAAAAAAAAGGACCAAGAATTTGTATGCCCCATATAGATGTAAACAGCCATCAGAATAGAGTGAGTGATCTCTAATAAAGGGGAGCAGATTATAGAAGCATACGCTATTTCAGAGATCCTCTGCTGAAGAGAAGTTATATCTATAGAATTACTCCAAATAACTTGCAAATCAGCCTAAACTTGACCCCGGTCATGTTCTATGTCATTATGTAGAAGACTGGTATAGATCCATCTAAAAGTAGAGTGACACTGTACAGTAAATCTAAACTTAGTATTATTCACTTGATTTCTTATAAAGAGAACAGCTTCTTCCAAAGAGTTGACATAATCCTGAAAGGACCCTCTCAATTTGCTTCTGTAGAATAAGCGCCACAGAAACATTTTTAGAGAACTGATCAACATGAATTGCAATATGAATATGTTGAAACAAAGCAGTTGTAGATATTGAAAATCTAGATAGAATACCTATATAAGCTGTAACCCCTATGATTAAGGCCGCAACAATATGCTTAGGAAGTAAAAGAGCTGAAGAGATTTGAACCAGGGGTTGTAGTCCAGGATCATCATACCATGGAGTAGAAGAAAGTAATGTGTTTGTCCAATTATAACATAAACATCACATAAAGAAGTAGCAGTAATGCAATTAGTAATTTGTTGTGGATAGCCCTGGTGCTGTTTGTATTTTGATTTTAGTTCAACTTCTCTAAGAGGGGCTGTCTGGACGAGGAACAAATCATATACTCAGGATTTTATATGGCTCTTCTAATGAATAAAGAAACCAATCACTGGGGGAGTAAGAGGGACTGCCAGGTCGGAGGGAGGAATAGGAAAGGAGGAGAGAGAAATATGAGCTTTTAGACCAAAACAGCAGGAGAACAAGATGTAGCTATTTGTGATTCCAGGTTTAGATGGTGAAGCCTCCAGTTTTCCCCACCTGAGGGTTTAGATTTAATGTGATTTACAAGATTAGGATTCTAGTTGTTGTGCCCAGCAATTGAGTTACCATTGAATCTGAACAACATTTGTGTGGTGTTTTCTTTCACACGGCAGCTCAACTGGGTTCCAGAGAAAGAAAGTGTGTGTTTGTCAGAAGTGTACCCCAAAAGGCTGTGGGAATTTTGAAGCATGTGGCTGGCATGGTAGCGGGCCACCAGTGGGAACTTGGCAAGCTGGGTGGTGAGATTTTGGAGCTTTGAGTCAGTTTCCACGGGATGAAAACAAACAAGGCCATGCCTGCCAGTGCCTGTCCCACAAGCCCGTAGGGGCCTGCAGGTACAGCATGAATTTTTTTTAAAAATTTTTTTATTGGATGTTTTATTTACATTTCATACATTGTCCCCTTAACCCATCCCCCACCCACCCAGGAACCCCCTATCCCCTCACCACCCTCCTTCTTCTCTGCGGATGTAACCTCTATCTAACCCCCCCCCCCCCCGACTCCCACCTCCCCACCCTCAAAATTCCCACCCCCTGGGGTGTCCAGCCTTCATGAGGTCAAGGTTCTCTTCTTCCACCTATGCCCAGCAGGGCCCTCCAATCTTACATATTCAGCTGAAGCCCTGGATCCCTCCCTAAGTGCTCCCAGGCTGGTGGTTTAGACCCTGGGAGCTGTGGTTGGTTGGTATTGTTGCTCTCCTCATGGTGCCACAAATCCTTTCAGCTCCTTCAGTCTTCACTCTAACTCCTCTATTGAGAACCTCATTATCAGTTCAATGGCTAGTTGTGAGCATCTGCCTCTGAATATGTCAGACTCTTGAAGACCTCTGAGGGGACATCCATATCAGTCTCTTATCAGCATGCACTTCCTGACTTCCACATCAGCATCTACATTTGGTGACTGCACATGGGATGGATACTCAGGTGGAATGGTCTTCAGATGGCCCCTCCTTCAGTTTCTGTCCCTCACTTTGTCTCCATATTAGCTACCTTGAGTATTTTGTTGCTCCTTCTAAGAAGGACCGAATCACCCCCACTTGGTCTTCCTTCTTTATGAGCTTCATGTGGCCTGTGAGTTGCATCTTGGGCATTTCAAGGTTCTGGGCTAATATCCAATAATCAGTGAGTGAATACCATGTGTGTTCTTTTGTGATTGGCTTACTTCACTCAGGATGATAATTTCTAGTTCCATCCATTTACCTAGGAACCTCTCGAATTCATTGTTTTTAATAGCTGAGTAATACTCCATTGTGTAAATATACCACATTTTTTTAATCCATTCCTCAGTTGAAGGACATCTGGGTTCTTTCCAGCTCCTGGCTATTATACATAAGGCTGCTATGAACATAGTTGAGCATATGTCCTTGTTATATGTTCGAGCAGCTTCTGGGTATATGCCTAGGAGTGGTATAGCTGGATCCTCAGGTAATGCTATGTCCAATTTTCTGAGGAACCGCCAGACTGATTTCCAAAGTGGTTGCACCATCTTGCAGTCCCACCAACAATGGAGGAGTGTTCCTCTTTCTCCACACTCTCGCCAGCATCTACTGTCACCTGAGTTTTTAATCTTAGCCATTCTGACTGGTGTGAGATGGAATCTCAGGGTTGTTTTGATTTGCATTTCCCTGACAACTAAGGATGCTGAACATTTCTTTAGGTGCTTCTCGGCCATTCGAGTTTCTTCCATTGAAAATTCTTTGTTAAGCTCTATACCCCATTTTTTAATAGGGTAATTTGGTTGTCTGGAGTCTAATTTCTTGAGTTCTTTGTATATATTGGATATTAGCCCACTATCAGATGTAGGATTGGTAAAGATCTTTTCCCAATTTGTTGGTTGTCGTTTTGTCCTATTGACAGTGTCCTTTGCCTTACAGAAACTTTGCAATTTTATGAAGTCCCATTTGTCAATTCTTGATCTTAGAGCATATGCCATTGGTGTTCTGTTCAGGATCTTTTGCCCTGTGCCCAAGTATTCAAGGCTATTCTCCACCTCTTCTATTAGTTTCAGTGTATCTGGTTTTATGTGGAGGTCCTTTATCCACTTAGACTTGAGCTTTGTACAAGGGGAAAAGAGTGGATCAACTTTTATTCTTCTACATGTTGTCCTCCAGTTGAACCAGCACCATTTATTGAAAGGGCTGTCCTTTTTCCACTGGACAGTTTTAGCTCCTTTGTCAAAGACCAAGTGACCACAGGAGTGTGGGTTCATTTCTGAGTCTTCAATTTTATTCCATTGATCTTCCTGCCTGTCTCTGTACCAATACCATGTAGTTTTTATCAATATTGCTCTGTAGTATAGCATGAGGTCAGGGATGGTGATTCCTCCAGAAGTTCTTTTATTGTTGAGAATAGTTTTCACTATCCTGTTTTTTTTCTTATTTCATATGAATTTGAGAATTTCCTTTTCTAACTCTGTGAAGAATTGAGTTGGGATTTTAATGGGGATTGCATTGAATCTGTAGATTGCTTTTGGCAAGATGGCCATTTTTATTATATTAATCCTGCCAATACATAAGCATGGGAGATCTTTCCATCTTCTGAGATCTTCTTTGATTTCTTTCTTCAGAGACTTGAAGTTCTTGTCATAGAGGTCTTTCACTTGCTTGGTTAGATTAACACCAATGTATTTTATATTATTTGCAACTATTATGAAGGGTGTCATTTCCCTAATTTCTTTTTCAGTCTGTTTATCTTTCATGTAGAGGAAGGCTACTGATTTGTTTGAGCTGATTTTGTAACCAGCCACTTTGCTGAAATTCTTTATCAGGTTTAGGAGTTCTCTGGTGGAATTTTGGGGGTCACTTAAGTATACTATCATATCATCTGCAAGTAGTGATATTTTGACTTCTTCCTTTCCTATTTGTATCCCTTTGACTTCTTTTTGTTGTCTAATTGCTCTGGCTAGGACTTCCAGTAATATATTGAATAGGTAGGGGGAGAGTGGGCAGCCTTGTCTAGTCCCTGATCTTAGTGGGATTGCTTCAAGTTTCTCTCCATTTAGCTTGATGTTGGCTACTGGTTTGCTGTAAATTGCTTTTACTATGTTTAGGTAGGGGCCTTGAATTCCTGATCTTTCCAAGACTTTTATCATGAAGGGATGTTGAATTTTGTCAAATGCTTTCTCAGCATCTAGTGAGATGATCATGTGGTTTTTTTTCTTTGAGTTTGTTTATATAGTGGATTACATTGAAGGATTTCCGAATATTGAACCATCCCTGCATTCCTGGAATAAATCCTACTTGATCATGATGGATGATTGTTTTGATGTGTTCTTGGATTCGGTTTGCTAGAATTTTATTGAGTATTTTTGCATCGATGTTCATAAGGGAGATTGGTCTGAAGTTCTCTTTCTTTGTCGGGTCCTTGTGGGATTTGTGTATGAGTGTAATTGTAGCTTCATAGAACGAATTGGGTAGTGTTCCTTCTGTTTCTATTTTGTGGAATAGTTTGATGAGAATTGGTATTAGGTCTTTTTTTGAAGGTCTGATAGAATTCAGCACTAAGGAGTAGAAGGCAGGAAATAATCAAACTCAGGGCTGAAATCAACCAATTAGAAACAGAAAGAACAATACAAAATATCAATAAAACCAGGAGCTGGTTCTTTGAGAAAATCAACAAGATAGATAAACCATTAGCCAGATTAGCCAGAGGACAAAGAGACAGTATCCAAATTAATAAAATCAGAACTAAAAAGGGAGACATAACAACAGAAACTGAAGAAATTCAAAAAACCATCAGATCCTACTACAAAGGCCTATACTCAAGAAAACTGGAAACCTGCATGAATTGGACAATTTCCTAGACAGATACCAGTTACCAAAGTTAAACCAGG
The DNA here is from genome assembly GCF_004785775.1 of Grammomys surdaster. Lineage (NCBI taxonomy): Eukaryota > Metazoa > Chordata > Mammalia > Rodentia > Muridae > Grammomys > Grammomys surdaster. Next base: position 1,398,556 of record NW_021604641.1, on the reverse strand, counting down.
AGCAGATAAACCATCTAAATACTCCCATAAACCCTCAGGAAATAGCAGCAGTCATTAAAAGTCTCCCCACTAAAAAAAGCCCAGGACCAGATGGTTTTAGTGCTGAATTTTTTTTTTAATATTTCCCTGAACAGTAAGTATACACCCCAATCAAAAAACCTTAAAGGAAACATGTAAAGTAAGAAGAGACCATTGAGGTCCTTTACAAACAATGGCAAAAAAGTTCCAACACAAGAACGAACACATTTAGTACAAAGTACAAAATAATACATAGAATGGTATAAGGAAAACTTATGATTATCATCAAAAAGATGAAATAAGTCCTTTTAGCAAAGGGCATTTATGGAGAGTGGTGGAAACAGAAATTGGAGCGGAACAACCAGGAGTGTATCATGCATGCATTAAAAGTCCAAGGAATAGAGACTGAGGGTTATAAGCCAAGTTTTGTTTCTTAGATTCAAAGTATTACTTATAAACTAAATTGTGGTCATTAATCAGTACTAGTAAAGTAACTATTCAAAGGATGGTAATGTACAGAACTGTTAGCAAAACCACAATAAAGCTATTTAGGAAAATATGGTTCAGAAGAAATATGTGTGCAGGAATTGATGAGGAAATGGAAATCTTAGAGGCAAATGTAAATTTGTACTTGTTAAAAAATTAGTAATTTCCCAAGAGCCTAAAATAAGAGAGAACATGCAGGGTTTTTCTTTCTGAGTCTGGATTATCATACCCGATATAATCATTTCTAGCTTCGTGATTTTATTTAATATTATATGATTTCAATTTTCTTTACAGCTGTTTAATGTTCCATAACTGAAATGAACCATACTTAATGTTTTCGTTTGCCGTTTTTCAATTGGGGGACATTTAGGCTGTTTCCATTTTCTATTGTGAATAGAACAGCAAAAACATGACTGCCCAAGCATCTGTAGAATGGGATCTCAAGTTTTTAGATGTGTACCTCAGCCAAGGGTAGCATAGCTAAGACACATGGGAAATCTACTGAGGGTTTTTTGTTTTGTTTTTTGTTTTTGTTTTTGTGTTTTTGTTTTTTTCACATTCTATAGTTGCTGCCCAAGTTTCCAATCTCATTATTAGTGATGAGGGTCCACTATTCGCCACATAATTTCTAGCATGTTTTGTGTGTAGTTTTGTGGATTTTTGCTTGATTTTTGCCAGTCTAAGTGGGATAAGATAATATTCAGAATTGTTCTGATTTCCCTTTCCATAATTTCTAAGCATGGTAAACAGTGTTAGCCTTTCTTTCTTTTACAAAACAGTGTTTAGATAGACACTATTTTATGAATGGGTACTTTTTCTTTTGTTGTTTGAGGTTTTTATACATTATGGTAACTAATTTTCTGTCAGAAACATACTTGGCAAATATTAAGCCCCATGCTTTGGGTTCCTTCACCATTTGACTGATTGTTTATTTGGGTGTAAAGAAGCATTTTAGTTTCATAAAATCTTATTGTCAATTTTCATAACTTTTCTTTAAAGTCAGAATAAAATGGGAACTTTCACCTTTGCTAATACAATTAGAGTATCTCTATAACATCAGCCTTGTTCTTTTGAAAAGTACACATTAAACTCTGGTGCTCACAGTTATTCAGTCTTGATAATCATATTTCTACTGTAAACCAAACCAACATCATTCCTACTTCATGGAATATTTTTCTTTTTCCTGCCCTTCAATTAGATGTCTCTTTCAGGCTTTATTCCAGGTGTTACTAATATGGAAAACAGTGGTCTGAGTAATGGTTACTTATTTTCTGCAATTTAAATGATAGTTTTTTAGTTCAGGAAACTTGAAAAGACAAATTATTTTTATAATATTATATATTATAGGGATTGTCTTTATTTTAAAAGAGAATTCAGAAAGCTTACATGTTAGAGCTTATTTGTACTTTAATTATAATTATTCATAGAACTACAGTAAAAATTGTATAGTTAAACACAGGAACTATAATACATTCTTATTTAACAAAATATTACTTGTCTCAAATGTGAAAATTCATGTGTATATTCCCAGTACTTAGGCTGAGCAAGAATTCAGTTCAGCTTGAGTAATACCTGAGTTAGAACCTGATGTCTATGACTGATAATCCAATGTCTTAAAACAATTACAAGACTAAGGTCAAACTAAAGAACAAATAAACAAACAAATAACAACAAAAACCAACCAAGTTTATTCTTGTTTATATTATAAAAGAACATTGACCCCCACATAAACAAATCTATAGCACACGGTAAGAAAAATATTTGATTGCCTATATATTTAGAGTAAATTTTAGAAGGTTGCTTTGCAGAATAATAAAAGTTACATTTATAATAAACAATTGGAAATATAGATTAGACAGGGCGAATCAGGGAACAGTTCAGACCTGTATAATCTATATAAAACATTGACTTTTTTTTTAGGTAGTACCTAAGCAATATGAAATTCTCATCACTGGATAATTATTTGGACTGAGATATTGTTTACTGAATCAACATCTATTCATTTGGCTCAAATGCATTGACTTTAAATTGGTTTTGAGCAGTTGCTCATGCTTATCAGGGAAAAGACAACAGTGAATCTCTTGTAATGTTCCAAATATGTCCAATTATACACAATTTCTCTTCCATGCTGTTTCTAAAAAAAAAAAAAATGCATCAGGTTACAAATCTACATCTTTATCATTCTACAACAAACTTGTGAAACATTGAAAAATATTCAACGGATAGCATATTTCTCTACTTAAAAGAAGTGGATGAACTTAATAAACTGCTTTCAGAATTGCTTCTGAGTTAGTTATAGAGGCAGCATTTGAAAGACGACCATATATTGAATGCATGAGGTGAGTTGCTAGGATTTCATTACACTTAAATAGTAGCAAAAGTAATAGCACTGATTAGACAAATCAATTTTACAAATGAATATTCAAGGTCTTAAGAGTTTTATTAAAATCATTAAGGTTATACTGCTCTGACTAATACAGGACAAAATAGAATTTATCATTAGGTTTGGCTGCCTATAAATTTTCAGTCTTATACAAAATAATATCCATATTTTTCTCAATTCTAGATACATCGTAAGCATGGTCTTTATGCTTTAATACGGCTTAACATTATTTTCAATATTTAACATGTTGGTTATAGCTTTATTTTGAATATAATTAATGTTAAGTTTTCAAATTTGTTTTAGAATGAAAAAAATTAGCATTGAATTCAACTTTCATAATAATACAGTTTCAGAACCTTATGAATGTACATATTAGTCCATCTGTGATTAAGGTACTTTGTGAGGTTAACATTTTTAATTTTATTTGTAGAAATAAAATAACTAAGTTTATAGAAAAATAAAAACAAATAATAAGGATTTATTAACTGATGGGTTAAACAGTATATAACCATAGAAGCTGTTTCTGAGGAGTGCTTATCAGCATAATAAAAATTTATAATATGTTTGATTAAATGGTAATGAACACTTGAATATAGGATAAAATTTACATTTTCTTCACTAAACATAAAACTATATATTAGAATGAAAGTAATAATACAGAGAGTAAAAGTTTAATTTCCATTTTTAAAGTGTGAATTTTTTCATGCTCTTTTAAACAAATGAACCTATGTTTAAAATTAATGACTGAAATGAAGAAAACTAACTAATGAACACTAAGGCAAGTTAGGAGTGCATGGGTTGGGTCCTCTTCCAAAGTAAGTTGATTATACTATACAATGCTCTTTTGTGTGTCCTTCTACTCCAGGAAGAACAGAATGTACTTTGATGATCCAAAAGTAATGTTAGAACCTGTAGTGTGACCTGTCCTGTATTGATTATATGAAAAACAGGCCTTATCATTGGGCTATATAGCATTTCACACAAGGAAGGGTGATCCAGATAATATGAGAAACACTTGGTTTGGCCTCATCCCAGTCTCACTGTTTCCAAATACTATCATCATTAGCACACACACACACACACACTCACACACATGTGTGTACACACACACACTCACACACACACACATGTTTTTTGGTCTGGTGGCCATTTTCATCCTATTAATCTTACAGACACATGAGACTGGAAGATTTTTCCATTTTTTGATATCTTTTAAATTTTTTTCTTTAATATTTTATAGATTTTTCTTATTCAGGTTTCTTGTTTGCATACTTAGAATTAACTCAGTATATTTTAGAGTATATGAAGTTATGGTAAAATTTATTGATTCCCTCACTCATTTTCAGTACATTTGTTATTTATATACAGGAAGGCTCTATAGGTTTCCTGGTAGAATATTTAGGAATATATACATATATGTGTGTGTGTATAT
>NW_021604641.1:1383613-1394137 GCF_004785775.1 Grammomys surdaster | reverse complement strand
TGTGTGTGTATATATATATATATATATATATATATATATATATATATATATATATGTGTGTGTGTGTGTGTGTGTGTGTATATATAAATATATGTATGTATATCATCCGTAAATAAGGTACTTTGACTTCTTTTCTTTCTATTGGTATCCCTTTGTTCTCCTTCAGTTGTCTTATTGCTCTAACATTTCATGTCCTATATTGAAAGGAATGCTGAGATTTGTCAATTGATCTTATTTAGAATTTAATAGAAACATTTTGAGTTTTTCTCCAGTTAGGTTGATGCTTACTGTGAAATTGCTGTAAATCTCCCTTGTTAAGTTGAAGTATGTTCCTTTATTTTTACTGCTGCCAAAATATTTATCATAAATGGGTGTTGGATTTTTTAAGGCATTTTTTTCTAATATGATGATCATGTGCTTTGGAGAGTTTAGTATACTTATATAGTAGATTACAATTACTTACCAATTTACATATATTTAACCAACTCCATACTTGTGGAATAAAGCCTACTTGATCATGTGAATGATATTTGTGATATGTTTTTGGATTTAGTTTGCAAGTATATGACTGAATATTTTTGTATCTATGTTAATGAAAGAAATTGATCTGCACTTTTGCTTCTTTCTTAGATCTTTAGGTAGTTTGAGTAGCAGGATAACTGCAGACTAAAGGAAAGAAGTGGACAACATTACTTCATAACGTACTTTGTAATTTGGGGAGTACTGATATTAAATTTTTGAAAATCTTGTAGAATTATGTGCAAATTATCTGGACCTGGGATTTTTGGTTGGGAGACTTTTAATAACTGAAGAGTTATAGGCATATTTAAATGGTTTATACCATCTAGATTTAATTTGTTAAGTAATAAATATTGAGAAAATTATACTTTTGTTCCTGGATTTTCCAATATGGTTGAGTATTTATTTATTTACTTATTTATGCTTATTTACATTAAATCCTTCTCATTACTCCCCTCCCAGTCACTCCTTCCCAAAATCACTCTTCCATACTTCTCTCCTTTTCTTCTGAGCAAGTTGCCCTCCTGGATTTCCCCCATCCCTGGCACTTCAAGTCTCTGTTATACTAGGCACTCTTACTGAGGCCAGACAAGGTAGCTTAGCTACTAGAAACTATCCCACAATAAAGCCACCAGCTTTTGGGATAGCCACTGATCCAGTTGCTTGGGATCCGCATGAAGATCAAGCTGTATATCAGCTACATATTAGCGGGTAGACCTAGGTCCAGTGTATGCATATATATATATATATATTTTGGGTTGGTGGTTCAGACTCTGAGATCCCCAAGGGTCCAGGTAGGTTGACTGTTGACTTTGTTGATCTTCCTGTGGACAGCATGCAGCATGTCCCTATAAGTCTTGAATTTCATGGTATCTGTTATATTCTCTCTCTCTCTCTCTCTCTCTCTCTCTCTCTCTCTCTCTCTCTCTCTCACACACACACACACACACATACACACACACACACACACAAACAGAAACACACACATACACACACACATACTTATTTTGTTAATTTGTGTCTTCTCTCCTTACCTTTATGTTAATTTTGTTGCATATGTCAGCTTTACTGATTCTCAAGGAACCAGCATTGTGTTTAACTGTTTATTAGACTTTATTTGCTTATTTGTTTACATTTTCTTGATTTCAACATTGGGTTAGACAATTGTGTACACCTATATTTTGAGAATCTTATCTTTTTTCTTTGTATTCCAAAGCATTCATGTGTTTCATTGTTATTATTATGTTCTCTCTCTCTCTCTCTCTCTCTCTCTCTCTCTCTCTGTGTGTGTGTGTGTGTGTGTGTGTGTGTGTGTGTGTGTGAAGAAAGCATGTGTTCCTCTGAACTTGTCTCTCAGAACTGCTTTCACTGTGTTTCATAATTTTGGTTATGTTTTGTTGTAATTTTCACTAAATTCTAAAATGTTTTTAATTTTTTTCTAATGTCTATTTTACCCATTTTTTATTTACTAGTGTGTTATTTTTTTCGCATGAGACTGTCAGCTTTCTGTTGTTTATCTTGTTAATTTAGCATTATAACATAGTAATCAGACAGGATGTAGTTAGCCCAGGCCCTTATGGGTTTTAGAAGCTCAATTGAAAATTTGGTGTTACTCTGGTAGGTTTACAGTTATGTATCAATTTCCCCCTTGCAGTTTTTAATTTCTTTTTGTGCTAAACATTTGATATTGTAAGGGTAAAAATTAAAACAGCTTAGCAGAGACCACAAACAACTTGGCAAAGACCACAGGACAGCTTGCTGAGCTTACTGAGAATAGCCATAATAAAAATATCAAGCCCCTCTAGGGACGAGGTGACCAGAAATGTAGAAACAACCAAAGACATATCTTGACCAGTCTAAACATGCCCAAGTGAGTAATGGGCCACCTGGTGTTTATCCTAGAAGGTCTGAGACTTCATGGTCAAAAATAGTAGGCCATCCAACCTGTCAAAATGATTGCTTACGCAAAGTGCTGATGTTTGAAATATCCAATCATATGTAACTGCGCCAGAATTTCCCGCTTTTCTCTTCCCCCTTGTGCCTCCCCCTATAAAAGTTCTAAACTTCCTGGGGTCTTCATCGAAATTCTCTCCCCTGCATGGGATGAGTTTCGATCCAAGGGCCCTTGTTAGTAAACTGCCTTTTGCCATTGCATCAAGTCAGTCTCTCGTGTCTCCTTGGGTGCGCGCTAACTGGGACTTGGGATGGGGTCCTCTTTCTGGGTCCTTACAATATTTTGATTATTTTGTCCCATAGTGAATTTCTTATCTCCTGCAGTCTATTTAGTGTTTTATAAGCCTCATGTACCTTAATATGCATCTCTGTCTTAACATTTCCTGTGTCTGTTAACTGTTAATTTTTTTCCTTCCTGTTTTCCTATTATTCATATATTTGCTTTTTTAATGATATCCAAAATTTCTTGGGATTTTTTTTTTAATATTTGGTATTTTCTTTGAACAAGGTACCTGATTCCTCTCTCTGGTTTTCAACACTGAAGAGTCCCTCTTCCTTAACTCATATGATCTCAGTGAGGCTTGCCTCTGAGGTTCCTGTGCAAGTTCCTAAAGTTTTCATTTCCAGTTTTCCCTCAGTCTTCAATTTTTTCATTGAGAATCTTTTTATTTCCATGTCTGGAACAGATTATTCATTTCATTCCACTGTATGATGTATTTAATGAATGGATTTTTTTCATATTATCATTAAAGTCCCTGATACATTCATAACGTTCTTTTAGAAACCTTGTGTTGTACTTCAGCTGTTGTGCTTATTTTCAGGGCCTACTTTAGTAGGCTTGCTACGGTAATGTGGAGATATACTGGTCTGACTGGTTTTGATTGTGTTCTCAAATGAGTGTGGTGCTCTGGCTTTTCCAGAATGGAAAGCTTCTAAAAATCTTCCAGGTATGGCTTCTGGGCACAAAAGATAGGATGTGTTCCTAGCTTTTGGGAAATAACTCTTAGGAATGGGGATATTCTAGAGGTGGGCAGATGCTGAGTGTGTCTAGTGAAGGGATAAAATTATGATGTATCACCATGATCTGTCTAGATATGCTTTCATAGCAGATACTTTGCTATAGTGCTAAGGAATAGACTGAATATTTGAAATTGGATAACAAATGGGAGAATTAATATTACTTACTGTGGGACTGTGTAAGGGTATTCTGGTTCATGGCTGGGCATGGGCCTAGAACCCTGAGACTCTACGTGAGAACTGGCAGGAGTTTGGCTGCGCCCCATGAACCCAGAGTCCTGACACACAGCCTTGTCTCCATAGACCTACATTGTTCAGTCATGTAGACCATTACAGCCCCTCCCAAAGTGCACAGGTAGAGGGTGTGACTAGAGGCCTCAGACCCTAGGGATTTACATACTACTGAAGGCCAGAGGGCAGAGCAATTTAAGCATACTTCTCCAGAACCTCCTCCTTCCTCCCTCCCTATTTAACTAATGACTGCCCTGAGTTTTAGGGGAGTATATCCAGATCCATCCACCATCTGCCATGACAATAAACCCCTTTGGAACCAAGGACTTCCCCATGTCATTGGGGTCTGCCACTGCCAAAGCCTCTAGCCTTTGGAACCCTACACCTTCTCCTGTATGTGGAACTCACAGCGTGGAAAGCCTCCAGGACTCTACCACCGATGCAGCCTTTTTTTTTTTCCCACAACCTACCTCGTTCCTTATCCATTGTAGGGGGAAATTTTTTTTGGAATGACTATGTGAGTTGGGGGCTGAGAAAAAGGGGTAGGGTAGTCAGAAAATCTGAAGAGAATAGGCATGGTTTCCTAGTGGTAGGGACAGAGAGAAAGGGGAGGTCATGGAAAGTGTCCTGCTATAGTGCAGGAGATAACACAAGAGAACTGAAATTAGAGGAGAGGGAAGTGTGATGATCGTCTGCATAATTCCCCGACCCATCAGTCCATAAGGTTTCTAGGGAACAAAACAGTTTCAACTGAACCCTGATTATATTACTGAGGTGTGGTTCTTAAGAGTGTATGTTTAAGAGATCAAGTGATAATCAGCAGTGCGCTCATTACCTTATACAAAATGACTCTTTACATGGATTATGGTGTATATGGTTTACAAAAGAAAGGAGCTGTGTTTCTGCCTTAACATTCATTAGTTCTGATGAAGGCAAACAGAACTCAATAACCACAGACGAATACTTGGCTACTTTACTCAAAGCTCTGGGGAAAGCAGGACTACTTTGGAATATGGGTGGATATCCTAAGATTTAAAAAAGAAAAAAAAAGCAACAAGATGGATTTATGAGAGGTGTTTATGAACAAGATTCTTATTTACTGTATAGTAAATGATTGTAATAACTCCTATGGACACAAAGGTAGTATGTATCTGTACTCCAGTCTTTAAAAGCATCTTTTCTCTTTAAGTAATTTTGAGAAAATTATCTAAATAAATAAATTTTTTGTTCAAAAACACTTTTTGTAGACCGTCACAGTATACCATTACTAATATGTTAATAAGTACTATAATAATGTCTATGACATATATCTTATATTTTTTGCATATACAGTTATGTATATGAATTTATAATAATGCAATCTATAAAATTTGTAATGTAACAAAAATTATTATATAAAATGTCCATTTTAAAAATCATATCATTTTATACTCCAAAGAAATATTTTAAATATTATATGGCATTAAAATATTAATACTCTCTGGAAGATTATTCACATTTTACATGAGACCATGTGACACTTCAATCACATTCATTACCATATGTATTTCTTTTAAAATTCCCTATTTTTCATAGATAATATAGACAGAAAATAAATATATCCTTACTGCAGCTTACTTTCAGAGAGTTCTGACCTTTAATTTCTTATGAAAGTTTTTATTTATTTTCTGGACTTTTCTTGTTATTTTTTGGTGATCTGATTATGTGATGACCTTTAAGAATTTGTTGATTATAAATCCTCACTCATCGCCATGTCACATATCTCTTCTCTCAAGAGAAGCAACTGAACATAATAATATGGGGTTGATGGTTTGTTGTTATGTCGAGTTGCAATATGTAGATAGATATGAGACAACAATTACATCTGATGAATAAAAGTTACTTTTACACACATACACACACTCACATACCCATACATACACACACACACAAAAATAGCAACAAAAATGTAACCCCAGTTAATAAATAAGAATAGAGGCTGAATTGATTTCTCTAAACACTATGTATATATTCTAGCAATAATATAGTAAAAAATGCTTACTGTTGTAAATAATTAAGTAAATGCTATTATAAGATTTCAAAAAAGCCTTTAACTGTTCATTTAAAAAGTATAAAAAGTGATTACTGTAGAGGAAATTGCGAGATATAAAGTCCTTCAACAGCGTTCGTGGGAATATAAAGGAGTAGAGATTCAATTCAAGAACAAATTCAAGAAGACTAGTATTGAATTTCCAAGGGAAACAGAAACTGTGACAATGGCCTACCACTAGTGGGCATTCAACCATAGTTCTCGGATTCATAACTTTATAAGAATGAGTGAACAGGCTTGTCCATTTTCACATTAATTACCATACTCTCCTAAGATACATACAGTAAAATGGTCACCATTGTTAGAGCAAGTAATGTAAATTAGATATATATGAAATGTCATGCATTCTTAAATATGAAAATCTTATAATGTGCCATGTCAGGTATGAAATAAGAAGGCATTGTGTGAAGCCAAATAGGAAAGACAGAAAATATTACAGGCTTTCTAACTTATTTGGGGAGGAGAGAGAAAAATGTACAGTACCAGATGGCCAAAGGAACACACCTATAAATATACTGTAGAACAAAACAACTGTAATGTGTAATTCCTTGTTGCATTAAATATTTTCAATAACTGAATATATTTAGCTTTTCTTGTCAAAAATCAAAGAGTAGACAATATTATAAGAGAATAAGCGACACTAATTTAAAATACATTAATAACCATACTACTGTCTTTTCATATCTTATAATGCCATAGCTAAAAATATTAAAAAACATAATATAAAACATTTTATTTATTTTGTACCATTTAAACCTTGAAATCCTACACATGATATGTTACAATTAAAAATGATTTTGAGGTATCAAATTGAATAAATAGAAATTTTTGAAGCCCATTGCATGATATACCCTAAAATTTATCAGGAAAATTTTAAGTAGAGCTGATTTGTGATAGCACCAAATAGATGAAATTATAAAAAAAAATAAAGATGAAATTAGCTCCCTGAAAATAATGCAAGATATTAAAAATGTACACATGAAATATATGTGTTCTTATGAAATGGAAGGCAATGTTGTTAAAATCTTCATTTTACCCAGAATAATATGCATATTCATTGTAGCCTTTATCACAACTTTAGCTATCTTTTAGAGAATAGCAATACACACACACACACACACACACATATATATATGCATATATATACATTATACATATATGTTATATGTATAGATATATAAACATACATATATGTATATATATATCTTTATATGCTGTACAGAAATACTAAAGAATACACATTTCTGAGTCAATCTGTATTTAACATTAAGCAGAGAGCTTCAGGTATCACATATTATACTTTTCAAAGCAATTCATGGCTTAGGAATGAAGTGATAGTCTGTGGAATTAGCTCAGGCTAGTACAGCAATAGGCTAGTAAGTTTAAACTAGTTTGGAACAATATAATACTACAATCACAATGTATACACACACATACACACAAATACTTATACATGAGTGGAATGGCAATGTGGTCAGAAACAATTCTTGTATATATGAGGATTAACAAGATAGTGATACTAAATTGGCAGCATGAATACTCATGGGATAGAACAGGTCTATCAGACAATGTTAGGAAAGCTTTTTATGTACAAAAAAAAGAGAATATAATTTCACATGCATAAAGCAGAATTCAAAATGAAGTAAAAGTTTTAAACATTATTCCAGTAGGAAAACATACTGAAAAAGATCCTTGATATGACCTGAGAATACATTCATCAGACTGACATCATTCTTAAATGTTTCTTCATAGTTAAGGAAGCATGAAAGACCAAAAGACAATCTGCAGTATTTGATAATGATAAAACAAGCATGGATCGGAAAATAGTTACACTTCACTCCTGAAAGGTGAAACAACTTTATAAAATAAAAAAATCAATGTGTTAGATTTTCAAAATTGCCAAAGGACTTGAAAATGGAATTTTCAAAGAACTTATAAATACGTATTTTAAAAGTGTTCAGTATCATTAAGGAGCATATCAATGTAAATTAATAAACAAACAAACAAAAAATATGAAATAGGGTTTATATATGTTTATATACTAACTAACTAGATAGTAGTTGATCAGATGGGCCAGGGAAGATTATGTGGAAACATTGAGAGCACCTACCGAAAATCACTTTAGAAATTAACTCTATTCCTAAGAAAATTAAATAACTGTTATTTGATCCATCGTGTCCATTCCTAAATACTGTTCACCAACAGAATTATTTAAAATAATACATGCAAGTTTTCAAAGAGGTCGCCTATTTTTGTTGTAGTACTATTTATACACAAGATGTAAGAACAATGTAAGAGCTAATGATTAGATGCATGGGTAAAATACATGTGATGCACAAATACTAGTCACCATTTGAAGGAAGAAGATTCAGAACAAGTGGTAATAAGGCTCAACACGAATGATATTGTGTTCACTGAAATGAGTAGTAAATCACATGTCCTAACTAAACGACAAGTGCTTTCTGATTCTACTTCTGTGACTTATATAAAAATTAATTTTAAAGAACTAATGCCTGGAATGTTGGTTATCAGGGAGCTAAGTATGGGGCAAAAGGAGTATAAATTGACAAAAGGTAAATAGTGTTAGTAAGATAGAATGAATGAGTTCTATAGATGCTGTACAACAGACCAACTGTAATCAACAATAGATTCCATGTATCAACGATTTTTTTTCAGATGCAGGTGTCATGCTAAGTATTTTCTACCACAATTAAAATGAATGACTGAATAAACAAGCAAACCAGAAACTACCACACTACAGAAGCATTGACTTTAGTGACTTATATAAACATTTGTATATCTTAATACAATTTTAGATGTTTCGAGTGCTGGTCTAGTAGTCAAAAGTAAACAAAACTCTTATAGAGGAAATTTGTTGGCTATGGATGAAAAGCCTGGCAGACCACCAGCTGGAACTCCCACTCCATGTCTCATCTGTCACCTGCATTCTAACGTCCACACTCACTCATTGTCAGACACAATTAAAAAGAAGACAGAAAACAGTACTTAAGCCCAGACTTTCATTATATGTAACTTTAGTTTTGTGCTTTTTCAAATTTTGCTTGTTTTTGGTAGTTCATTTATTTATTTTCTTATATATTCATGACTTTAAGATTAATTGCTACCCCTAAGGAACAGGCAGTCTACTCTTTATTACATATTATATATACCTGGAGACAGAGTGCATTATGAAACCACTGATACTGGCACAGTGCATACATGCCTTATATTTTCCTACGGAAACTGAGTAAGTTTACAACTTCAAGATTAAATCCTATTATTGGCTTCTATTTCTTGGCTAACAAAAGGGAAAAAAGTACAAATAATTCAAACTCATGTAGCTTTCAGATAAAAACTTTGTTAGTACACTAACTTAGCTAATCATCCCATCCAAAATAAGATTTTATTAAATGGTAAATTAAATTAATGAAAATGCAGATTTATAAAGAAGTTTAGCATCATCAGCTTTAAGCAAAACACATTTTAACACTAGATTACAGAGTTATGAAGGCAAGAAAGATGCTCTCTTACACCTGAATAAACTGTCTACAAATTCACACGAGGATAATTAATCAGCTGAAAGCCATGTAAATTTGAATGCAAGGGTCTACTTCCTGCTGGGAAGGTGGGCATGAAAGCAATTACAGATAATTTCATTTTCATTTGAGCCTAAAAAGTCTTACCACTTCCAATATACAAATGTGGTGTGACTCATGCCAGATTTCACTAAAGTATTTTTTTAATATATAAAATGTATGTTTTAGAAAACATAGCTATGTAAGATTTGATAACAGATTTAATTTGAAGCTTTTAAACTTTTCTATATGCTGAATTTATCAGCATACAGAGAATTTCATCTTTTTTTTTTTTCAGTATGACCCCAGCCAGTTCTGAGGCTGAAGGCAGGTTTGTTTAATTCAACTTTTCTTTTAAACCCTTTTAATTACATGCAAGTATTTAGGTCAGTTCTAGGTTTGAGGAACCAACATTACAATAGAAGCAAACAGTCAAGGAACAAACAAGGCAATATACAGAGTCCCGTGATCACCCCGTGATCAATGTTTCTAAGGGAACATCAGGATGACAAAGTATCTGAGCCTACTTCCCTGTCCTAGCCCTCAGTCATATTCATGCCTGAGGCCTACTTATTTGCTTTAGCCTGAGACTTGGATTCCTGACTGATTTTACTTCTCTGTTTTAGCCTAAAAATAGACTCCTGCCTGAACTCACTTCCTTGTCATGGCCCAAAGTCAGATTCTCGTCTAAAGCCCAATTCCTTATCCTTGGCCAATGTCAGATTCCTGCCAAGCAGCCCCAATGACTTCCCACATCTCCCCCCTTTATATTATTTAACAAGACTGAGCCTGTCTTAAGTCATTCTGACAGCAATGCCCCCCTTAGCTGTCATCGAACATGCATTATCAAAAGCAATGCACTTCTGTCTTAGCTTGGTAAGGCGCTTCAGAAGGTTTCCCATCATTGGCTTGCCAGCTTGTTAAATTTGAGGGTTGAATTTCATCTTTTACTGAAATGTATTTTGTTCTTTTCTATTACATTAAAAGTTGATATTATAATTACATTTCTTCCCACCTTTTCTTTTTTACAGTCACTTCACATACTACTTTCATGTGTCCATTAAATTATGACACCCCTTATTTTTACTAATTGTTATTGCAATTATATATATGTATATATATATATATATATATATATAT
>NW_021604641.1:1372171-1378613 GCF_004785775.1 Grammomys surdaster | reverse complement strand
CTTCTCGGCCATTCGAGTTTCTTCCATTGAAAATTCTTTGTTAAGCTTGTACCCCATTTTTTAATAGGGTTATTTGGTTGTCTGGAGTCTAATTTCTTGAGTTCTTTGTATATACTGGATATTAGGCCTCTATCAGATGAAAGATTGGTAAAGATCTTTTCCCAATTTGTTGGTTGTCGTTTTGTCCTATTGACAGTGTCCTTTGCCTTACAGAAACTTTGCAATTTTATGAAGTCCCATTTGTCAATTCTCGATCTTAGAGCATATGCCATTGGAGTTCTGTTCAGGAACTTTTCCCCTGTACCCAAGTATTCGAGGCTCTTCCCCACCTTCTCTTCTATTAGTTTCAGTGTATCTGGTTTTATGTGGAGGTCATTTATCCACTTAGACTAGAGCTTTGTACAAGGGGATAAGAATGGATCAATTTTCTTTCTTCTACATGTTGTCCTCCAGTTGAACCAGCACCTCTATGTTAATCCTACCAATCCATCAGCATGGGGATCTTTCCATCTTCTGATGTATTCCTCAATTTCTTTCTTTAAATGCTTGAAGTTTTTGTCATACAGCTCTTTCACTTGAGTTAGAGCTACAATTAGATATTTTCTATATTTTCTATTATTTGTAGATATTGTAGGGTGTGTTATCTCCCTAATTCTTTCTCAGGGCATTTATCATTTGTATAAAGGAAAGCTATTGATTTATTTAAGTTAATTTTTTATCCTGCTACTTTGCTGAAGATGTTTATCAGCCGTAGAAATTTTCTAGTAAAATTTTTGTGGTCACTTATGTATACTATAATTTGTCAATAGTTATACTTTGACTTATACCTTTCAAATTTGTATCATCTTCGTTTTCTTTAGTTGTCTTATTGCACTAGCTAGAACTTTAAGGATGTATTGAAAAGATAGGGAGAGAGTAGACAGCCTTGTCTTGTCTCTGATTTTCGTATAATTGCTTTAAGTTTCTCTCCATTTCATTTGATATTGGCTATTAGCTTCTTATACAGTGTCTTTATTTTGTTTATGTAAGTACCTTGTATTTGTGATTTCTCCAGGACTTTTAACATGAATGAGTGTAGGATTTTCTCAATGAATTTTTAAGCATATAATGAAATGATCATGTGATTATTTTCCAGTTCATTTATATTGTGAATTATGTTGGTGTTTTTTTGTGTATTGAACTACCTCTCTACCCATGGAATAAAGCCTTCTTGATCATGATGGATGATGTCTTTGAAGTGTTCTTAGATTTGGTTTGTGAGTGTTTTCTGATTTATTTTGCATCAATGTTCATAAGAGAATATGGTCTGAAATTCTTTCTTTGTTGAGTCTTTATGTAGTTTATGTATTAGTGTGACTGTGGTCTCAGAGAATGTCATGGTCTCTTTTATACATTTATATGTATATATATTTATGATATATAATACATAATATATGCTATAGAATATAATGTATTATAAATTTATACACATATATAAACACATATAACATGCATATAATACATAATATATTAGATGTACATATATTATATATTTGATTTTGTATATATTATATATAAATAACAAAAATATATAAAATATATATCATATGTCACAATATGGAATCATATATATGTGATAACACTTGAGATAAATTTAATTTGGAGCTTTTATACTTTTCTATACATTGAATTATACATACAGATAGCACACAGAGACAATTTCATCATTAACTATAATTTGATTCTTTTCCTTTTTATTACATGAAAATTGCAATTATAATTTTTCCTTCATTATATTGAACTATTAAATATATATGCACAAATAATGTTAATTTGTTAGTTTTCTTTAAGGGTGGCGGGGGACTTACCATTTGTCATTTCACATAAAAACTGATCAGGAATATATCCATGAGTCTTCAAAAACCTCTAGTCACAGGAGGCTAGTCCTCCCCATGGAAGAGAAGATCAATTAATTATCTAGTCCCTAAGACATTTTTGTGAGCTGTCCCCATGAAATATTGAGAGAGAGAGAGAATGAGAGAGAGAGAGAGAGAGAGAGAAAGAGAAAGAGAGAGAGAGACGGAGAGAGAGAGAAAGTTTGTGTGTGTACATGCCTTCTTAATGAGTTCAGAGGACAAATTTAGAAGTTGGTTCTCCACTCCACGTGTGAGTTCTAACAATTGAACAGAGGTCGAACAAGTTCATTGTAAGTACATTCATTCTTCAGGTCCTAATTTTCTTACATCATTTGTAGCAAAAGTGATGATTGCAATTGTCAGGTACTTTTGCTCCATCTTAGGGTGTTCCATTGTACATCTGAGTTACTCTAGGTAATAAAAATTTATTGTATTTTTCAAAATAAATAAATTTTGAGATGTTCATTATTCTCAGTTGAAATAAATAATACATATTGGAGGTAGTAGATGTAATTCTTTTCTTCATTTGATTATTCTATATTATATAACATATAACTAAGCATTATTATGCTCAATAATTAAAAAAAAGAATTATTTATTAAAATAGATGGAATGTTTATTTTCAAACATAAAGAGTATTATAATCAGAACATTAACTAAGTAATGCTCTATTTTTCATTAATCATTAAAATTTTATTGTTTAAGCTAAGCCACTCTATATAATAATTTTTTTATAATGAATTTCTGCAAGCTTCATGTTAATGGCCCTTATTCAAGGCAAACTGTATTTAAATTTCAATAATAACCATTAATATACATTTTGAAACTTATTTCAAATATTTTCTATACATTATATAGAAATTTATTACTTTATTACATATTAAGAAACAAAATATAGATTTTAATTTTCACTATATTTTAATTTTTACTTACACTAATGAAATTCTTTCTTATTGATATATTTAAAAATCATTCATTTAAACAGTAGATATTCTTCATGGTTATTGTGTCGTCACACTTATGACTCCTTAAATTTGTGAAGTGAAGACATACACACACCCACACACACGCATTCACATGCACACACAGACACATGCATATGTATTTGTGTGTGTATTTAATATATATGTACATATATATATGTGTGTGTCTCTGTGTGTGTGATTAATATATGTATGTGTGTTATTATCTATAAATATTTATATTTTATTGCATTATTTACAGAAATACTTCATGCATATTTACCTATTTTCATAACAGACTGTAATTGCTTTCTTTTTATACAAAGTTGTTACTACCTTGAGGGATATTATTGTATAGATTTTATCTGTTTTATATTATTTTCAATATAAACTTTATTTACAATCTCATGTGTTGAACACATGGTCCTAGATTATGGTGAGATTATTTGAAAAGATTTCAGGGATTTTACTGGATGTGTTCTCACTGATGTAATTAATTACTGGTGCCAAATTCTCTCTGTCTCTTCTTCTCCCTGTGTCATCATAACCCAATTAATTTCTTTGCTCCTCTACCAATTCCCTTTTTAGTATTAACCCTTTCATTTTGGATAATAATTTTTTTTTATTTTGAGGTTTTAGTAAAATTAAAAAAAAATATTTAGGAACATAGTAGTAATTCAAAAGACCTTTTTATTACTGGATATTATTGATTTGCTACCTAAATAAGTATATAATTTAACAGAATCACTTTTATTGCATAAGATTTCTCAAAGATTAACTTTGAAGAATATACATGAAGCTATAAATGTTTACTAAAGTGGTGGATGTGAAGTTAATTGTGTCATATAATGTTTTAAATATATGTTTAACTATGTAATAGAGTTTGATAAAAGTTTATAATTCTTGATATGTAATCTATTACTTACATGGACTTCCTGTTGTATAAATTTTGTTGGAAGAAAATTTATCAATATCTGTAGGAAATAAAACGGCAGTGTACATTTTTGTAAGATAAGTTAAATGTGGAATAGAAATACTTGTGATATCTAGTACTTTATAGAAGTTATCTTTTTCTATCATCACTTTGCAATGGTTATAAGATGAAGTTTATTATTGATGTAGCTATGATGATAATGTGTACTTCAAATCCAACCATTAAGATTGGTATTTTAAATTCTACATATTTGTATTTTATATCTATAAAAGAAATTTGAGTTTTTGAAGTTGGTTTCAAGGCGTAGTTCAGGAAATAAGGTATTTGCCAAACAAATGTGAAGACTTGATTGCAGACCATGAAGAACTGGGCACAGTGGCAAACATCAGTAATGCCAATATTTCTAATGGAAGATTAGAGACAGAAGAACTTTCCACTGGCCAAATTCCTGCTAATGCAGTTATGGACCACAAAGAACTCTTCCACCAAAAATGTCAGAATAAAAGGTACTATAAAGTTGTCCTCTGACTTCTGAATGCATGCTGAGTCACCCACATTCCTGAAAACAAACACACATCACATTCACACTCAGATACAAAATAATGATGTTTGTAAATATAGAATTCTGATATACAGGCATAGCTCTTAACTTATATTGTCTTTTGATAAAGCTTTTAAAAGAAGTTTCATGATATATCTGAACAATCAAGTACTTAGAATTTTCAGAATTCAGTTGTCAAAAACTAGGCCATCTCTATGTATATGTCTATGTTTGTGTCTGTCTCCAACTCTCTTCTGTCTTCACCTATGTCTCTCTGTCTCCTGCCACCTTCACATACACACAGAAAAACACAAGCAAACTCACAGATGACAAAAATCTTTTTATTTTTTATACTAATCTTACTTGCATTTTGAATAATTAGAAAGGTTATAATATTTTTAATTTTCATTAGTTTTGAATCGAGTTCAAAATTATAGCATTCAGCCCATGACTCATGATTTATTTAGACTCAAAGAAGTTTTGGTTCTTTATTTTTTTAACTCAGGATTTACTGGTGGTATTTGTTAAAATGTCTAATCGTTCCCCATAAAAGTTTCCAATCCCCATTTTGCACATTTATATCTTTAATCTAAATATAATTAAGTCCCATATGTGGAATGGAAAGAAATGTTTTATACAGATGGATACACACCTGTTTAATTTAGTTAATTATCTATCCAAAGCTCACTATCTGCAGTGGCAGTTTTATAGAGTATAAATTATATAAACAAGTACATTCATTTGAGCTCTATTTTCTTCAACTGGCATGTCTTCTATATGTGGTCCAACATGAGATTGTCTTACTTTTCAGTATATACAGTAAGTGTTAAAATCTGAGAGATCTGCTAATTTATCATCTTCCTAATTCTCTTTGTTCTATTTGTTCCACTTCTTATTTTTATATATTCATCTGGACAAATCTGTCAAAGGATCCTACAATGACGTTGTCCAGTATTAAAAAAAATTCCTAGACTTATTTGGGAAAATGAGTATTTATGTTAAGATGCACAGAGAGTTTTCATAAGTCTAGGGAGTCACTTAGAATACTGTGTTACATTTTACACTATTAAATTGATACCATATGTATAATTATCTGGGTTCTTTAATTTTAATTATGTTTATATATTTTCTTCAAAAAGAAAGACAATAGCCTTAAACATAAATCTATAAGTGAGACAGTATCAACACTTTCGTTTTGTGATTTTACATGTTTGTAGAATAGGATTAACTCTCAGTATCTTTGCAAACATTTTTAAACTATTCCATTATTTTTGAGAAATTCTTTGTCCCTTACCCTGATTTTGACATTATTTTCCTGTCATTTTTATAAAGGAATTATTAACACATTATATATATCATCAAGTAATCTGCAAATAAATATTTTCTATTGTATGTCAATGCATTTTTTATTTATGTTACATTTACTTTTTGAAAAGCAGATTGGAAAACATAATAGCAAAGCTTTTTAAAAAAAAATCATAAATTATCTAGGCCTTACTAATAGGGAATGTGTTTCTTAGTTATTCAAAAAAATCATACACCATGGAAGCAATTGGCATAGCTGTATATTTCACCCACCCCTTTTCTTCTTCAAATCACATTCTCCAGTCTCATTCATAGTGGTGTAGCACCTTTCCCTCCAAGGGAGCACCTCCCACCACCTTCTGTAGCCTCTTCCTTTCTAAGAACTCATCTTTAGTAGATCATACAGATCTTCCTCCTTAACTTTCGTTTTTTCACACTCATTTGTTTTATACTAGCCCTTACTTCAGCAGTTGTTCCCAGGAAGTACACCTCACTCTATCCAGAGAAGACGGTTGGTGAACTTCACATCTTCATTACTTGCTCTTTTCTGCATACAGTCTTCTTGACATGTTCACAACTTTGTTCAATCAACCTGCTATGGCCTCTCCCTCCTCTTTGTTCCCATCTCTAATCAATTATTCAAAGCTTTTTCCTTAAACCATCCTATACACTCTTTCTGCCATCCCAGCTTCCCAAAGAAGAAAGTAGTCCCTAGTAACAGGCCACTTTTGCCAGTCAAGTGGTAGTTTAAATACAGATCTCTCTCTCTCTCTCTCTCTCTCTCTCTCTCTCTCTCTCTCTCTCT
>NW_021604641.1:1263041-1372161 GCF_004785775.1 Grammomys surdaster | reverse complement strand
TCTCTCTCTCTCTCTCTCTCTCTCTCTCTCTCTCTCTCTCTCTCTCTCCTCTCATCTAAATTCAGTGCCACATTCTCTCTCACTCTATCATTGTAACAGACTAATTGCTATGGCTTTTTCTTCCTCTTTGCTCCCATCTCCAGCAGATCAATTAATCTTCTCTTCCAATACACACACACACACACACACACACACACACACACAAAAAAAATTGCAGCAAAATAACAGTGTTTATTGATTTCTCTCAATGACAACAGTCTCAATTGTCATCTTCGAAAAGACATAGACTAACAGAATGGATGTGAATACAGTATCTGTTTATTTCCTGTATCCAAGAAACTCACTGTAACATTAAGGATAGATTTTACCTCATAATAAATGATGGAAAATGATAAGAAAATGGACCTAAAGAGAAATCTGTTGTAGTCACTTTCATATATGACAAAATAGACTTCAAATCAAAACTAATTATAACAGATAGGGAAGTAGACTATTAATTATCAAAGAACAATTATCAATAAGGCATTGCAAGTCTTAAGTTCTATGCACCAAACACAGGGCTCCCAAGACAATAAATGAATCACTCATACACCTTAAATTATATATTAAACATGATACATTGAGAGTAGGAGACCTCAGTCTCCACTCTCACCAATGGACAGATCATACACAGAAAATCTAAATAAAGAAATGCTGTTGCTAACTGAAGTTAAAGATCTAACAAATATTTATAGAACATGTATCTCAAAACATAGAAACATACCTTGTTCTTAAAACTCTTAAATTTTTCTTCAAAATTGACCATAAATTTGACTCAAAGCAAGTCACAAGAGAAAATATGAAAAAAAAGGTACCTGTATTCTGATAACTATGAATTAAACCTGAAAATCAAAAAAAAAAAAAGAAACATCATCAAACTTAAAAACTCATTGAACTTAACAACACACTTCTGAGTGAAAATTAATTCAATACTGATATTAAAAAAGAAATTTACTATAAAATGTGTTCTTTCTCTGATTTTGTTCTCAACTTGTTTACGATCTATACAAGGAATGGATACTGATTTGTTTTTTGAGTTAATTTTGTATACAGCCACTTTGCTAAAGTTGGTTATCAATTGTAGGAGTTTGCTGGTTGAACTTTTGGGGTTGCTTGTGTGTACTACCATATCATCTAAGAGCAGTGATACTTTGACTTCTTCTTATTTTTTTTTAAAATTTGAATCCTCTTCATCTACTTTAGTTGTCATATTGCTCTGGCTAGAAATTCAAGTACTATATTGAATAGATAGGGGGAGAGTAGGCAGCCATGTCTTGTCCCTGGTTTAGTGGAATTGGCTTAATATTCTCTCCACTTAGTTTAATGTTGGCTATTGTCTTGTTGTACATTGCTTCGACTATGTTTAGCTATGTGCCTTGCATTCCTGAACTCTCTAAGAATTTTAAATGAAGTGGTGTTGCATTTTGTCAAAGGCTTTTTCAGCATCTAATAAAATGATCATGTGATTTTTTTTCTTTCAGATTGTTTATATGGTGGACTATGTTGATTGATTTTCATATATTGTTTCATCTTTGCATGCCTGGGATGAAGCCTACTTGATCATGGTGAAAGATTTTCTTGATGTGTTCCTGTATTCAGTTTTAAGTATTTTATTGAGTACTTTTGCATCAATGTCCATAAGAGAAATTGGTCTGAAATTCTTAGAGGATTTTATTTATGTGTGTGTGTGGTTTAGGTTTCAGAGAAACTGTGGCTTTATGGAATGAGTTTGGCACTGTTCTTTCTGTTTCTATTCTGTGCAATAGTTTGAAGAGTATTTATACTAACTCTTCTATGAAACTCTTGTAGAATTCTGCACTAAAATTATCAATAGAACAATATGTCTGCCTACAGATTGTGAAAGGATATTAACCAACCCTAAAGCTGACAGAGGGCTAATATGCATGTTTTACAAAGATTAGACACCTACAATCCAACTAAGATAAAGAGGGTACAGAGCTAAACACAGAATTCTCAATAGAGAAATTTCAATTGCCCAAGAAACCCTTAAACAAATGTTCAAAGTCCTTAGACATCAGGGAAATTTAAATCAAAATCCTGAGTTTCCATCTTAAACCCTTCAGAATGGCAAAGATCTAAAACTCAAGAGATAGCACATGACTGCAAGGATATGTAGCAAGGGAAACACTCCTCCAAGCTTGTATAACCATCTGGAAATCAATTTGGCAGTTTCTCAGAAAACAGTTTCTCAGTTTCTCAGAAAAAAGGAATAATTCTACCTTTTTTATTTTTTAATAATTTATTTTTCTTTCAAATCATAATTCAGTCACACAGGGGTTATAAGCACAGAAAGGCAGGATGTGGGGAAGGGAATGACACACGAGTGTGAGTATTCAGGGGGAATACAGATATCTTTCAGAACAGGGTATCAGCTGGGTGAAGGTTCAGGGGACAGGTCACTATGACTCTGCCTATGATTCAATTGTCCTTATCTAAGTTGGTATTGTCTGACAAGGCTACCTATTTACAAGGTCTATGACTACTCAAACTGGTAAATTACCATGAAAGCTGCCTGTTTGTAATAGCTTATAGCCATCTGTTTCAATGTTTTTCCACAGAGACCCAAGACTTGGTGTTAGTATACATGTATGACAGGCCAATTGCTAATTTTAGGCCTATGGCTGATTTTAGGCCTTCAGGGTGTAAGCAGGGATGTCCCTGACATCTCCTCCCTTCTCTAAGTATAGAAGGGCTATGGCAATTCTAATCTTGTGAAGGTAGGGATAGAGGCCTGACCTCCAGTAATTGAAGGGGACCTTGTAATGGCTCTGGTCCCCCTGTCGTTGTCCAGTGAGGCATGAGGGCCTTACCCATCCTGATGTCTTTTTCCTGGAGAGGGGATACTTTTGACATCAACCCCTATGCAGTCAGGCTTGTCCCTCAGGGAACCCAGAGAGATATTTTTAACTTTTATTTATATTCCCTTGCAGTGCTTAGCCTCGCAGCCTAAGCAAGAATTCAGATCGCCAGTCAGAGGGGATTCTGGGTGGCTTCTCTCCACTTAGTCTAGGGGCAGAAGTCCCCTCTTTTAGGTTGGGTGGAGATGGGTTTTGGGAACACCCTGTATAAAGTAACAACTTCATCTTGAGTCTCATGGTCCTCCATAGCTAACTTATGATAATGTATCTCAATAGGTTTTGCTACCAAATTATTTATCTGTTGTTTCACACAGTTAGTCAGCCTATTTGAGACCCAGGGATCAGCAGAAATAAGCAAAAATAACCCAAATAATGGTCCCAAGATGGGAGGAAGTTAGGTTGACAACAATGGAGAGGCTGAAAACCAATTCTTGTACCAGCACTCATCTTTCTCTTTCTCTCTCTGACTTTTCTCAGGGCCTTCTCTGATCTATTTCATGCTCTCTTTAACCCTCCTTGTCTTGTCTATAAAGGCAACATTTTTCTTTAAGCGTTGTACATAGTCAAGAGCTGTACACAGCCTTTTCTATTGTAATAGAGTAAATCATGTCCGATAAGGATCTTTGCAATTTTTGGAGGTTTCTTCAGACAGTGAAATGAGGGATTTCTTCAGATTAGTGATGTAAAACTCTAATTGAGATTGGAATAGTTCTACCTTAAAATTCAGCTATCCTTCTTCTAAGCATATACCCAAAAGCTGTCCCACTACATCATAGAGACAGTTGCTTTATTTGTAATAGCCAGAATGTGGAAATAAGCTAGTTGTCCCTTAACTAAAGAATGGATAAAGAAAATGTGGTGCACCTACACAATAGAATGCTATTGAACTATTAAAAGCAAAGGCATCATATATTTGGCAGTCAAATGGATGAACTTTTAGAATTTGAGTGAGGTAAACTGGTCCCAAAATGAAGTTCATGGTACATACACACTTATAAGTGGATATTAAACAGAAAACACAGGGTACCCATGTTATACTTTACAGGCCCAGATAAGTATAAAATGAAGTAAAGCTAGGATGCTTGCTTCCAACTTTGAAGAGGAAATAGTCATAGGAAGCAGATAGAGTGCACAAATTGGTTTGGAGAGGGAATGGAGAAGTAAATGGAAGGCTGTTCAGGATCAGGTGTGGGAAAGGACAGGATAGATAGACAGATGGCCATGAGAATGAATGGAAATCTGCAACTGGCAGATTGGCATGGGTGGGGAGGAGATACATCAAGAGGAAATGCCAGAGACCTGGGATAGGGGAGGTGTCCAAGAATCAATGGAGGTAACCTTATCTGTGACTTACATCATTGGTGATGTAGATCCTGAAGGGCTATTGGCTATAGCTTGGCAGGAACCCCAGTGGAACAATGGGGACATCAATGCATCCATATAGTAGTTTATTCTTTCTATAAGAAATGTAGGGTTGGAGGATGGAACAGAGACTGAGTGAATGACCAAGCAAAAAGTGATCTAACTAGAGAAACCTCTCATACGCAAACACAAATCCCTGACATTACTGATGATACTGTCATGTTTTCAGACAGGAGTCTAACATAGCTGCCCACTGAGAGGCTCAACCCTGCACCTGACTCAGATGGATGCAGAAAACCAGAAGCAAACAGTGTACATAGCTTTGAGACTCTTAAAAAAGAATTAGGAGAAAAACTGTGGGCCCTGAAGGAAATAGCAACTCCACAAAGAGTCGACTCACCTTCAGCCTTGGTGATCTAAGAGACTATACCACCATCCAAAGATGATTAAACCATACCAAATCGAGTTTGAGAAACAAGTAATCCATTTCTAAATCATAATATATAACAAAAAATGTCTTATTTCAACAACTACTGTTGAGCTACTATTGCAGAAATGTGGCATAGTCAGATATATGACCCAAAAGGACTGATCTGGGGAGCATTCTTGGGCAGAACTTGGAGCTTAGAACAATGTCAGGAATACAAAGGAAGATAATCAGATTTATAAGAATTCTAAGTTTCTATGTAGTTTTGTCTTCTTATGCCATTCTCGTTGACTTGCTGATTACATGATACTCTAGTACGATTTTGATTTTACTCTCTTTATTTCAGAACACCCAATACAATATTCTATTTTGGATACAGCTACTTTTGTAGCTATACTTCCCAACCTAAGAGAAACAACAAATGACAAAAATAATCACTATATGTTACAAATTCTTACTTTAGTAATATTTTTCTGTAAAATTTAAAAACAAATAACAAATTTATAACAAATAAATATGGTTATCAGAATTATTTTCTTTCTATCAAGTAAATGTTTGAAAGTGTAAGGTCTTTTGTATTTTTCTTTTTAAATAAAAGTAAAAAAAATCTATGTTTTGCAAAACTATAATTAAACTTAAACACTTTACACTATAAAATGAGATCAATAAAATGACAGACTGATGAATAAGCCATGTGCACTCTCTATATAAAGAAATAGAGACATTTGCAGATATTGATTTGAATAATCACATTTATGGATTACAAAATGTAAGTTTTTAAAAGTGTCATTTATCCATAATTAAAATAAAAGTTTATTGAAATTCCAATACACATGCTAAATATATTTTTAAAGCACTATAATTCAGTGGAACACAGTGTGCTAGATATTTGGAAGCATTTTAAAACAGGCGTAATTAAATCCATGTATTACTGGCAATACAAAATACAAATTTAAGGAAGAAGATAAAATTACTTTTAATAGTGTATATTATCAAAAATTAAAGTGTGAAGCTGATTATGAAAGTGTATCTTTTTAATACTAGAACTCTGGAATCAGAAGCAGTAGATTTAGAAAACACAAAGCCACTGTGACCACTTCAACTTCAAAGTTATCCTGTATCAAAACATATAGGTGAAATAAACAACTAAATAATAAAATAAAAATAAAATCAATGCAAATAGTTGGTTCTACATACAATATTTATTTATGAGACTCACATATATCAAGTAAGCCAAAAATAATAATATATGATTAGTTGTCAAAATGTAAAACATAAAATCTTAAGAACTGTAGACCAATGCTTCTATCATAAATATTTCAATACTTTTCACAAAAATGCATATATAAAATAATTTTTATTTAGTGAATGTAACTGGTAAAACAAAGCATTCATGTGAATAAATTAATAATAGATAAAACATTAGGAATAATATATACAGTGAATCTTACAGTAATATTAGAGTTTATGGAAATCAAATAGATATTTGGATACAATATGTTTTTTTATGCCAACATAATTTGAATAAAATTCCCATAAGAATGGTTTGAATTTGTAAAATGATTTCTTTGTACTTAAAGATTATCTTAAATGTAAAGATCAGAAAACTGGATAAGCTAATTCAGATCTTTACATTCTCACCAATCTGCTCCTCCGAATCCAAATCCCAGTCTCATTCCAAGCTCTGTAACAGAGTACCTTTCAGTCACTCTTCCCCAAATCCACTGCCCTCTCCAGTTGGTCACACAGATAGTCCCCTAAAATGTTTTCTCAACCTAAGCATTGCTTGATCCAAGCTCCGAACTCCAGCAAGCATTGCCTGGGAACTAACAGGCTCCTCAGGAAGGGGACAAGATAGGCCAAATGCTAGTCTTCCTCTTCTCCAAATCCACTTTCTCAGTCTTATCCCCACCTGTCTTAGACAACTAAGGTGGTCTTTCCTTCCCCTCAATTCCAATCAACAATAGATCACATAGACTTTCTCTTCCAAACTTCCTTTCCCACTACTCCCATTATCCCAGCCTCCAACACCATCAAGCATTCCCTGTGAACATTCTTGAACCCCAGGCAAAGGAAACAGTAAGTACTGATCTTAACATCTTCTTCCTCTCCTCCAAATGCAATCTCCCTTTCCCATCCTTGACTTATAGCAGAACACCTGCTCCAGCCTCTATTTCATGCCTCTAATATCTCCACTGAACAAATGAACTGATTCTACTTTCTAACTTTTCTCTTCCTTATTCATCCTTTAACTAGTCTTCAAATGACACATTCCCTGGGTACCTGCATGTTACTCCAGTCTTGCAAACAGGTAGCCTAACTCTAGATCTTCAACAGCCTTTAGTCTCTTAAAAATTCATTCCTACAATTTCATCTGCATCTCTGTGACAGACCACTTGCTTCAGCCTCCCATCCTCTAAGTTCCCATTTCTAATTGATAATACGGATCTTCTCTTCCAAACTTTCTGCCCAACCATCCTTTTATTTCACCCCTTAACTCTAGCATGCTTTCTCTGGAAACCTACTAGACAAGCCAAAAAAAGAAGCAAGCAGACCAGTTCAGCATGTAGGAAACTACCCATGCTTATCCTGTCCTCTATCCCTCATGTCCAATGACATTGTTTCCTTTCCAACACCTCAACAGGCTACCTGTTGTGGTCTCTTCTCACCCTCTGGCCCAAATACACAGTGGACAAAAGCAGAGCTGGATTGATTATCCTGATTTTCATCCTTCTGTAAACCCATCACAATGCCTCACAACCCACCCTCATTTCTGAATTAGAAATAGTTAGAATAGTTAGAAGTTATAATATAGTTAAAAATACATTTACTCTGGAACAACAGAGGCCATACCTATCAGAATCACAAAATAATTTCTTACCAGGCAACATGCAGCAACAAAGCCTCCTAAGAACCAGAGAAACAGAAACCAAGGAACAAAACACAAGACAAGTTACTATTTCCTAGAATTACAATCTTTTAAAATTTATATCTAACATGCGAGCTTAAAATCAGTCAATAACAGTCATGACAATATGTTTTCACCACGACCCAGGAACCCTACTACAGTAAGCTTTGAATATTGGAACACAAGATAAAGGCTATTCCTCTTGAATGACCTCTATGATACTCAAAAATCCTATTTCAAAGTCTTTATCTTGTGTTCCAATACTCAAAGCCTATTGTGGTATAGTTGCTGGGTTCTGATGGGTGGGTATTTTGCAAGTGAAATAGTGGAAGGAGATGAATAAAACAGTTGAAGATCCAGAAGTTGAAAATAGAATCAAAAAATAAATCCAAAACTAAGAAGAAACTGGTTACAAAAAATTAGAGACTCAAAAGGAATGACAGAGACAAGAGGCACTGACAAAATATGAGATGGAAGAGATAATGTAAGGCAATGGAAAAAAAAACAACAAAATAAATGAATACCACAGGGAAAAAAATGTTAACTCTGCAAAAATCATAGTACAAAAAATTCAGGAAATTGAGGACCATAAGGAAATATCAAATTTAAGTATAGTAAGAAAAGAGTAGTAGAAAGAAATCTAGGTCAAAGACTCAGAAACTATTTTTAGGAAAATCATACAAAAAAATTTTTTAACCCAATGAAGTCAGTGCTAATAAAGATATAAGAATATAGAAATCCCAAATGTTAAGAATAGGAAAAAATGTTCCCTCTGTAGATGTTAATGAAAAGAGTATACTTATTGTACAAAGAAAGACTATCAAGAGCAGAAAATTCAAACACACAACATGCAGAACTGTATAGACTTACTGGAATAGCACCTAAATTCTCAGTGGAGACTAAAAGCCAGAAGCACCTGTGTAGATATTCTATAGGTCTAATAGATTGTTTGTAAAAGGTGAGATTATTATATCCATGAAAACTTTCTGTCTGAATAGGTGAAAAGAATTAGACAGTCCATGTTGAAACCAAGTGTGTGTGTGTGTGTGTGTGTGTGTGTGTGTATGTGTGTGTGTGTGTGTGTGTATGTATGTATCTGCCTTCCTGACTGTACTAGAAGGAAAACCCAAACATCAAGAGGTTAACCAGACTCAATAAAATGAGTGGAATTAAGAATCTCAGACAAGCTAATCAAATGAGAAATGTACACACACACACACACACACACACACACACACATATGCCAAAACCATCATCATCAACACAACCACCACTAAAACAAAATATCTGATATCAAGCAACATTGTTCATTTATGTTCCTTAATATTAATGGTCTTATTTCCCTAAAAAGAAGACACAGACTAAAAGAATAAATGCAAACAACAAATCCATCCTTCTCCTAAGTCCATGACACATATCTTAAAATCAAGGATAGATTTTACTTCGGAGTTAAATGGTGCACAATGACATTCCAAACAAGGCAATCTGTTGTAGCCATTTTAATATCTGATAAAGTAGTATTCAAACCACAACCTATCAGAAAAGATAGGATAGGGTACTATATGCACATTAAAGGAAAAATTATAGAACCATTAGGTATAGGAATGATATACTTCAGATATTCTTTGCCTTGTATTTACAAAGACATACTAAAAGTACGCTTTCTTGGTTTCAATGTTTAATCAAGTTTCTTTTTTTGTTTTTTAATTTATTTATTTTTTTAAACAAAGTCATAATTTTTA
Organism: Grammomys surdaster; assembly: GCF_004785775.1. Taxonomy (NCBI): domain Eukaryota; kingdom Metazoa; phylum Chordata; class Mammalia; order Rodentia; family Muridae; genus Grammomys; species Grammomys surdaster. The sequence continues at coordinate 1,362,804 of NW_021604641.1, read as the reverse complement.
CTTACTCACAGAGGGGTTATAAATGCAAAAAGGCAGGACGTGGGGAAGGGGATGAGACCAGAGCATGGGTGTTCAGGGGGAGTACAGATATCTTTCAGAACAGGGTATCAGCTGGGTGAAGGTTCAGGGGAAAGGTCACTATGACTCTGCCTATGATTCCCTTGTCCTTATCTAAGTTAATATTATCTGACAAGGATACCTATTTACAAGGACTATGACTACTCAGGCTGGTGAATTTTCACAAAAGCCGCCTGTTTACAATAGCTTATAGCCATCTGTTTCAATGGTTTTCCACAGAGACCCAAGACTTGGTATTAGTGTACGTGTATGACAGGCCTATTGCTGATTTTAGGCCTATGGGTGATTATTAATCAAGTTTCAAAAAATATTAATATGCTACAATTCATAGTCAGGAGGACTTTGTACCATGCATTCATATTACAATTATCATATGTAGTTTTATTTAACTTTTAATTTATAAGTTTCTCTTTCATTTTCTGATATGTAAACAGGTAGGTAATAGATTGTTTTTTACAAGTTTGTTAAAAATATGATACCTGTTTATAAGCTTTGACACTGATTTATCAGTATTTTCTTCAAATTGGATCAATCCTTTCTTGTCTGTAATAGTAAATAGTAAACATTGAGATAATTTATGAAACTTAAAATTTATGAGTAAACTGTGGAAAATTTTAATCATGGGTGAGTGAATGTGCCCATGTCCTATCTTACAACTTAATGTTAGATATGATACCTCCATTAGACACATACTGCTCTCTGTGCTATGTTTCATAAAGAAATGGCAGTAATGAATCTAGAATTTTTTGTAGTAAGTAGTTTGAATATATAGAATATTTAGTCATGAAATTACTTGTACCATGCATAAATAATTGTTATATCACCTATAAGGGCTTCATTTTAATTAAGGTTTATTCGCATGCAACTAATATGCTGTGTTCTGGAATATGTTTGAAAGACTTTCATAGTTTATAACTAGGCTTAAGGTATATTTTGGATTATGAAAACTGTCATGTAGGTCAAACATATAACCCCAAATTTATGAAGGTTACTAGTAAGTAAGTTGAAATTTTTCATATGATTTCCTCATCTTTTTGAGTTTATGATATCAAAATAAAAGTACTGGCGGTTGATGTTTCCTCTAGGTGTACAGTTCCAGATACAGTAAAACATTTTAAAATATATTTGAAACCAAAGGTTTTTTAGCTTTCAAATGAATGAAAAGTATTTACTAAAATAAGATGATATGGGTTAGTAAATCAAGTCAATATATTTTAATATGCTGCCTGTTGTACACTAAGAGACAATACATAATATTAACACTTACATTAACACTTACTGTAGAATGTAAATCCTATAAAGCCAATCAATACATTATGTGGAGAGTCTTGGAAAGTACCTATATTATGTATCTTGCTTTCAGGTGACTTTGGTTCATGCTTTGAGTTCAGAAGACTGGTGTGGAATTTGGGTGTGTACATGTGTAGTTTTCTCTAAAACACACTGAGAGATTTTGTGTCTACAAATCTAATGTTAAATTTAGTATCATATACCTACTGTCTTAAGATAGGTTGCAATGTCCTATTTATAACTCAAATTTAGAGATGGCCTCTCCATTAGATATAAACTGTGATGTGTGCTATAATGTTTCATAAGGAAAAGGGCAGTGATGAATCTTACTTACGTAGTTTCACTTACATAGGCCCTTAACTCTAAGTGTAAATTTAGGCATCTTAAATCTTTGACATTTTTTATAGTGTAAGAAAATATTTTTTGTTTCATTTCTTCCGTTTTCTTGCCTCTTTTAATATTATATTCCAATGTTGTCCCTTCTTCTTCCCCTTATTCTTGCAACTTATTTCAAGTCATTTAACTCCAGAATTTCACAGGTTTTGCATTGCAGATTGTGTTTTTCCATTGTTTTCTGATGCCATTTCTTGAAACAACTGTTCTAGTTTCTATTGTGTTGCTGTGATAAAACATTTTCAAGAAAAAGCTAATTACAGGAGAAAGGGCTTCATTTGGAGTACAATTTCAGGTCACAATTTATAATTGAGGGATATATGGCTACAGTAATAGCAGGAACCTGGAAGCAGGAATGATGTGGGAATTCTGCTTGTTGGCTTGCTAGGTTTTTTACAGAGACAAGGCCCGACTCCCTAGACTTGTATGCTCACAGTGTTCTGGGGCCTCTAATACTAGTTAGTAATCAAGACAAAGTTTACAGGACAATCTGATCCAGACAATTCCCTAGTTGTAGTTCCCTCTTCCCTAGTAACTACAGATTGTGACAAGTTGGCAAAACTTAAGCAGCAGAGGTTCTCACCAATTTCTTCTGGGTTACACTAAAATAATAGTTATTTATAAGGGTTAGAGCATAAAATTCCAAAATGTAGTTTTCAACTTTGTCTTTTTAGAAGAATGATTTTAACATTGTACAATGTTACGGTTTTGATTTAATTTTCACTTTGCCATTATGTTCATATAAAACAGTATGTTTAAGGTTATTTATCTCTAATTCTTAAAATATCCATAAATCACTACCTCATTAGCCTTACTTACTGAATAATATTATGTTATAGAATTTAAATTTAGAATAAATATTCCCCATTCACCATCAGATGCTTTGCAGTCATGTAACAAAGATATATCATTACTTCTGCCCATCACTGTAGAGCACTTGGCCAGCACATTCAATTTATATTGCCAGAATTGTCTGGCAAGAGCATGACATTGTCAGTTAAATGCGTTTTAGTGAAATTACATACTTCTCCATAACAGATATGTTTTTAGTATTTCACTATATAAAGTTTTAGAAATGAGACTTGAACAAAAAATATACTATGTTTATATATAGAAAAAATGGTAATTAATTTTAGTATTTGAAATTTACAATAATTTACTTTATCATTTCCCAGTATGTGTTATATACTATATTATGTTACTATATTATAACCTATCTATCATATGCTTTTAATAAAAATGCATTCTTATTTATTTTAAGAGCCATTTTCAAAATTAAGTTTGAACAAATCCCTTGAATCAGATATATTTATTACTTTCTAATCATTATATATAGTATACAAGTACTGCTTTTTAATATATTTGCTATCCAAGTGTATTTCATACAGTACTCTTCTTTACTCTATAATTATAGGATAAATATGTGGTAAATATACCTATTTATGGAATCAGAGTTATATTGTGATAAGATTTTACAACTACATTAGAAATACATATTTAGTAACTTCTACCACAATACTATATGGTGTCAATTACCTGTGTCTAGATTAAACTTTATCACATTATTACTACAGTAACTCACTATTGCATGAATACACTATCATAAGATAGTATTGCTTCAGTGACTAATCAACATTTCCAGACAGCATGATAATCAGGTCGTCTGCAGTATAATATCACAAATTCATGAGAATATAAACAATACTTAAAATGTTAAGTGATCTTTTAAGAAAATTATATGGGTCTTTCAATTTTGTCATGAATTCATTTCTATTGAGTTTTACTGAATTCCAATGAAATGTCTTTTTTGTTATCTGCAAAATATATAAGCCACTACTTTATTCTTGGGTATATCTTGTCAGAGTGGTCATTGTTATGGTTCACAAATTTTTCAGTGGGATAAGGTCATTTTTCTATTTTCTTTCTCAATAATTTACATAGCATTTTCAAATGCTTAGATAATTAGTCCTAAAGGGAATGGATTGCAAGACAATTCCAACTTGATTTCCAAGTCTTATGTCTGAAGTACATGTTACCTTCATAAATATGTTCTTACTGTCAATTACAAAGGGCAAAACAGAGTAATGACTATAAACTGTATCATTTTGAGAGTCTCTTTTATTCCCTTGAACCAAAGCAAAAAATGGAAGAAAGAAAAGAAGTGAAGGAAGAGAAAGGGAGGGGGGAGGGAGACAGAAAGAAAGAAAGAAAGAAAGAAAGAAAGAAAGAAAGAAAGAAAGAAAGAAAGAAAGAAAGAAACCAACAAACAAAGAAACAAAGAAACAAAGAAAGAAGGAAAGGTAAATTTCCACATCTGACTGACACTGGGATTTTGTTGAATAGTCTATAGCAATTGTGGAAAGCATCATCAATTGGTGAGAAATAATTGTTAGAATATCAAAGATGCATTATAGCCCATAAAGACTCCATTAATCCCTAACTGAAAATTCTGGACACAGCTGAAATGTGTTGGTCTTTTGGAAAACATTAGATGTAGACCTTACCATAATACGATTCAAATCCCCAACTCCTGACAGTCTTAATAACCCCGAAACTTCTGTCAGTGACATGTCACTTTTTAATCTTTGTCAGGATATAATTTGTCTCCTTCAGTAAACATATGAAATTAGGAAGCAAATCACATATTTCAAAAGTACTATGGCATAGAATGTACTTGATAATATTGCAACTACTTCCATCCACAAAACTAACAAATGAAAAGCAGAAACTAGTACTTAATCAAAGCAACTAAGAACTCCAACAAGAAGATTTTAGTTTCTGTGATGCAGTGCTCTGCCCCCTGGAGATGCTGAAGTTCAACCTCACAGAGACAGGGAAGATTCAGTTAGGGTGGACTGTTAGGATTTGGAAGACATCTGAAAAAACTTCCAACTAAAAGAAAAGTCTCCCGTTAAGAGAACTTTGTAATTGAAGGAATGTAAAAGGCACAAGTCTCCAGTAAAAAGCTGGTCTAGAAAGCAGACCAACTAAAAATATATAGCTCTGCTGGCAGTCATACAACCTAATGGTAAAAAAGAAAATTTCATTTGCCTGATGGGAATTATACAAGAAGATATTACATACAAATTGGCTTACAGTAACAATTTCTCCTTTGCATGGAAGGAAAATGCATTCTTGGCAGCTATGCACAAAATGTCTCGATATTTGTACAATGAGGATGACTACAAAATGGATACCCCACAGCATCTTGACACATACAGGGCTTTCTTCTGTTACTGCTATCCCCAATAATCTTTTTTTTTAATTTAATTTTATTTTTCCACCGTGCTAATAAACATGTTTTTTTCAACTCTGAATTAAAATTTAAACTCTTTTGCGAATATAACAAAATCACCACCATAGCTAGTTAAAACTGAAAATGTCTTTAAAATCTTGAGATTTTAGTGGACTTATTAAGTAAAGTGCAAATTAAGTAAACAAATAGAATGTCTTTCAGTTTTGCTGTTTTTACTAACTCACAAAGTGAATCCTACAGCTTCTATGTCCTTTTAACTGATGTGTACGTAATACTCAGCACCTCTGGGGTAATAATTCTATTTAAAACTCCAAGTGAATCATTTACTTTTCTGAGCTACTATTTCAGATTAAGACTTTTCTACATGACTTACTATTTCATTCACACACACACACAAAAATTTAGTATAAAATGTTTACTAAATAATACTTGGATAAAAACATCCCTTGGATTCTAGTTGCTTTACCTCTTTGTTCTTGCAGGATCTCTCAATACAAATTTTATAATCAGTTTATATTCATGATAACGGATAATTCCCCTGTATCATCATTTTGTTTAGTAATAAAATTGTTTAGGGCTGAGAAAATAGCTCAGTTTGTAGAGTTCTTGACTTGTATTAAGGATCATGAGTCGAATGTCAAACATTTTTTTTAAAAATCAGTTTATTTTTTTTCTAAAAAGATCTCTATTTCCCTTCATTTTCTTATAGAAAAATTTCTCTAAATGACCCTCTCTAACTTCTTCCTCTAAAGATCCATTTTTCAGCACAGTTCGTATGCCTGTCTGCACATATATTATAAAAAAATCTGCCTTTGTTGGGAGCTGACTCCTAGCAGAAAGTGGGTATCATCTTTGCAGTCATCTCAGGCCATATACTCTGACAAGAGACTTGTTTTCAACAGCCCGCAACAGCTGAGCACACTCTGATAAACATCTAGTTTTGCTCACATATTTTGTTTTGCTCTTTAATGCCCCCAGCTGCAAGGCACACGTGGTAAAGTCTTCATCTACATCCCCCTGCTTGTGCTTCTATATACCCATGATTTTCTTTCAATAAGAGGGACTTGAACACACTCTCTGTCTTGCTAGACCCTGTTGACTGACCTGAACAGTCCGGGACATAATAGCCCCCAAACATGGGGCAGAATGGTTCATTACATGCCTTATGTCTTTAAAGATAAGTTATGAAAAACTTGTCTAAAATTAGGCCATTGATTTCTAAAATCATTACTTCACATCTTCAAGTTGTCTCTTATAAGAAAACAGTTTTGTCTCATTATCTAAATTCATTGATTGCATATTCTTTTTAAAGTGACAGATAAAGTCTTTTGGAAAGCAAAGAAGATAAGTCACTAAGCAATATGTCAAAAACTGCATTGCTTATGAGTTTGCATTGCATGACTGATTGGCTAATGAGTTGATTAAAAATGTTCCCTTTCCCCATTCAACACTGGGTGAGATGAAATTATATTGCCATATTTTCTGCCTTTAGACTCAGGCAAATTCTTTTGAAATAAATTTCAAAGAACTGTCTGTTTTTATTTTATTTTTACTGTCAAACATAATTTTGAAATTATTCCATTATATACTCTACTATTCTTATAGAAAAGTAAACTTCTTACAAAGAAATCAGCCATCTTAAGGTATATGTGTGCTTCTTTGTGGTGTTTATTTACTTACATTGATTAGTGATTTGTTAGTTAATTTAATTATCTAACAATGCTATAGTTATCCTAATAGATATCATGTGTCAGGATCTAAATTAGATATTCAATTCGATTTTATAGACAAATTTTGGTGATGTACTAATATGAATATTGAGATATGTGATTGGGAATTATTTTATTCATATTCACTGAGCATAATATTATTAGGCTTTCCCCTAGGGTCCATGAATACTTTATTCTCAATGTGTTTGTCTCAAACAGCATCATGTATAGGCTCTAACTCATGCATCAGGCTTTAAATACAATCAAATAGTGGATGCTACCCTTAATGACAGTCATGCCACTATTCTTTCACTGTACAAGCATGTACAGTGCAAGCATGTACACAAATACTGTAACAACATTCATCATTCCTGCTTATCTTCAATACATGTAATATTCAGCATAGAAAAGAGGAAATGTGTGCAAATCTCACTCACAGCAAACAATCAATTTTCAGTTGATAGATACTTGGAAAGGGAAAATAATTTTTTCTCAATAGAGTGACAATGGGTGTCTTAACCACACTCAATACAGACCTCAAGCACAATAGTTTGTCACACAAAAATAAGACTCTGTTGTTTTTGAAACACGTCTGTTTGCATGTGTGTGTATGTACATGCACGTGCATGTATGTATGTACATATGTGGGATTTCACATTTGTTTTGTTTGCCTCCTTTTTCTGTTTTTTTTTTTAATTCTTAGGAGAAAAGATTATATAAAATTTTGTCTGTATTTCTTGTACATGGCAGGGAAGTCATAGTATTAATTTAGCCCATGTATATAATGTTTTGACCATAACAAACTCCTAAGATCCTATTCTTCCTCTTTCCCTCTTCCTCCATCCATTATTCTGTATTCTTCCAATACAGAATAATTAATCAAAATGAGATGAATCATGTTATTTTTCTGAATACATGTCTCCTTTGCTGTACATAAACAATCTTGCATCAATGGGAGGAGAGGCCTTGGGTCCTGTGGAGACTCGATGCCCCAATGTAGGGGAATGCTAGGGTGGTAAGGCGGGACTGGGTGAGTTGATGAGGGAGCGCCCTCATAGAAGCAGGGGAGATGGGATTGGTGTTTTGCAGAGGGGAAACCCAGAAGAGGGATAACATTTGAAATATAAGTAAATAAAATAATAAATTTTTAAAAAGATATAATTACATCATTGTTTCCATTACCTTTCCTCCTTCAAACACTTCTAAAGCAACCTTTTACTCTCTCTAATTCATGGCCTCGTTTCTTTAATGTGTGTGAGTACATATGCATGTGCTCTAGCATGTGTGTGTGTGTTTCTTAATATACAAATGAAACCCATTCAGTCCATTTAATACTACTTACATGCATACATGCATATTATTTCACAACTCGCCCCTTGGTATTGGATAAACAATTTGGGGCCCTTCCCAGATATCTTACCTACATTTTTATTTCTGTGAAGAGACACGGTATAGAAGACAACTTTAAACAGAAAGCATTTCCCTCTAGACTTACTTATAGATTTAGTGCATGAGTCCATGACTACCATGGTGGGTAGCATGACAGCAGGTAGGCAGGCAGGCAGGCGGGCAGGCAGGCATGTTTATGGGGTTATAGTTAAGAGCTTGTATGAAACAACAAATAGTAATGGAGATTCTAACTGGGAATGTCTTGGGCTTTTAAACCTTCAAATTCCACCTCTTCCTCCAACAAGTCCATGTTACCTAATGTTTCACAAATAGATCTGGCAATCATAGAATAAGACTTCAAATGTACGAACATACTGTGGCCATTCTCACTCAAACCAATTCACCTAGGTAAGACAGTTTCTCCAACTCTCAGCATTCCTTAGTTACCTGTAGATTTTGTCTAGGGTTGAGACCCTATAATATCCTTTTCAATACTAACATGTCTAATTGTTTCAGCCCTTTTGCATCTTGCTTAGACAAAAATATTAATGAGATTGGTGTGATTTCTGACATTTATAGGACACAATCTCACAGCTAACTTTCAGTATAGAATGTACTAAATTTCATATGATTCTTTGTATGATACTTGGTATATTTTTTAGCTATTATATACTTTGTAGAAACTGATATCTCATTCTCTATATTTCAGATAAGTAGAAAACTATGATTTGGCTTAATCTTGAAGTATTTCCCATATATGTTCAGTCTTTATGGCTTAGATTAAGGTATTTGGAGTCTATTTCTGTACAGTATTATAAGCTAGATTTCTATTTTCGCTGTTTTACTTATGAATGTCTAATTTGTCCAGAACAATTTGGTAAATTTTGTTCTTTGTCTCACTACATGTTTTTGAAACCTTTGTCAAATATTAGTTGTTTGTAATTCCATGAGTTTATTTGCATATTAGCTACTCAAATCTCATAACTTGAGCACATGTTTTTATAATAAAATCATGGTGGTTTTGCTACAGTATCCCTAGAATTCATACTGTATAATCTTCTATGCTGTTCATTTTGCTTGCAAATGTTTTGGCTATCTCAAATCTTTTGTTTGTAAATGTGAATTTCAGTAATTTTATATCATTTAACTTTGCAAAGACTCATTCCTTAAATGTTTCCTTATTTTCTTCTTTATTTCATGAATTTGTGAATTCATCTTTATTACTTCCTTTCACTTTCCTATTTAATAGTTACTTTCTTCACATTTTCTAAGCTTAAATTGCAACTTTTTCCCCCTCTGTTATTTTTCCCCTTTTGTTCTATGTGTTTGCATATGTTCATTGAAAATATGTAAGTGGAAGTTAGAATTTGACTTGAATTTTCTTCTTATTCTTGCTCCACCATTTGTTTGTTTTTTTTCAATTCATGGTTTCTTATCAAAAGTAGAGCTTAACAGTTTAGCTAAGCTGCTTCACTAATGAATACAAGAAATCCCTCTTTCCCTTCTGAAATAAGATATGTTCAACTCCGATGGAAGTATTTTATGTGTGATTTAGTCACCTAAACTCAGGTCTTATGTGTGTGCAGTAAGCACTTTACAAAGTAATCCCCTAAGCCTCTCAGTTCAGACACTTCTAAAAACTCCCTCTGAGAACAACTTTTTATCTCACAAAATCTTGCATGCTGTATTTTCAATCTCTTATTTGATTTTTTCCTTAGGATGTTTTCAATGACCGTGCATCATCGAAAAATATGTCATGCAATCTCTATTTATAATGTCACTTATCATTGAATTTTAAATGCTCACTTCTTCTCGTAACCTGCTTAGAGGTGTGTGTAGGAAACTGAAGTAGTCTACCCTAATTGTATTGAGTTTTCATATACAGTGTGGCATTTCTTAATGGAATTTATTGACAGAAATGCAGACTATGTGTATTTAGAATTAGAATTTTCTTGATTCAGTGTTTCATTAATATAATATCAGTCACTGGGATTTCTACAATTGTTTCTGTTCTAATTAATTTTCATGGGGAAGAAATTTTTCATCCTTCAATTCTAAGTCTGTGTTTTTTCTTATTCTGTGTATTATGTCTATGGCTGGATGAAAATACAAAAATCTTACTGTTTAATCTATCTTGATAGTCTTTACCATGTGTTTGTAGAATTAAAAGGTCATTGACATTTAGAGTTATTCTGTTATTTTGTAGTGCTTTGTAATTTTTTATTCTTAGTCTTATTTTTTACAGTTTTAGAGTTATGTGTTTTTATTTCTGTGATTTTTGTAGACACATTTATCTTTTTGCAGTTGTAGTACTTCTTAAAATATCTTCTGAATTGAAGATTAAATGATTTTAGTTCCTATAATTTGTGTTTATAGTGAAATTATTTTTAATTATGAAAGGTATACTTGATGCTTATAGTAATCTAGGATATCAGTTATTATTAATAATTAGATTTTAATAAGAATTCTTTCATCTTAATCTTCAAAAACTGAAAATTTTATGCTGATTTTAAGATTATTCAACATATAGAGTAAATCTTATATCCTGATTTTATATTTTTAAAGATTCACATAAAGTAAAATATTCTGTCAGAAATATTGAAACATTAATTATGAATATTTATATTTCCTATGATATAAAATATAGCAATTTTAAAACTGTATTTATGCATACTGTGTATCTTATACAGTTCATAAAGTGATAGCTGGCTTGCTTTCATTTTCTCTGTTGTAAAAGTGCCAAACTAGATATTATTATTGCATTCAACAATACCTTAGTTTTGACAGTAGTTAAGAACCTAAAACCCATATAGATATCTTGAGTGATGAACAATGTATCACACACTTAAGAAACCCATTGGTCTTTTAGGTAACTGTGTATTCATAAAAATTTAAAACAAAATTACTAATTAGTAGTGATTTTTTTTCAAGATTGACATGAAACATTCTTGACGCTTTATATTGACATTTATCAAATTGGAAATCTTTCAACCATATTTATAGATATAATATCTAAGTATGGTTTCTATATTTTACTTTTTATCAAATCATTTTCATCAAACCATTCTGTCAACTATAAGCTCAGATGTCACAATCCCATTTTATATGAGAATTTTTTATTCTAGATATAAAATTATACTTTTGCTAAAATTTATAGTTGACTTGAAATAAAAAATGAAAAATGCTCTCATCTTTCTTGATTTTAAAATTAATAATATTGCCAGATAGAAAATTTGGAAAAATAATATATGTATGAAGTAAATTAAAATATGTTGTCATGGTAGTGAGATTTAATGTTTTGATATACATATTCTTGGGTATATATATTGATGTACATTTAAATAAATTTTTAAAAATATCTCCAAAGAGTTATTAAAATTAAAATAATTTAATTTAAAAACTGAAATACTTAAAATATTGTAAGTATAATTTTATTTAAAATTTAAAGCAAATTTATTTAAAATTATACAATTTGAAGTTTGTATGCTTTGACCCACAGCTCAGCACTCTTTGTTGATGGTTCAGTCTCCCCCACGCAGTGGGGTTTGAATAATCTATACACTGCCAGCGACCACAGGGTCTCAAGAACAGAGACACAGGACGCTGTGCACCCAGCGGGACACAGCGACCAGCAGGACACAGCGCAGGTCCCCAGGGGCCCTGTGAAGGCGGTACACAGGCAGCTGTTGTCAGGAGGTGTCCCGCAGGCCACTAGAGTGCAAAGAGCACAGGGGCGGGCGGAAAAGGCTTCCCTCCCTACCCTGCCCCATCGCGAGGGTTTTGACTTGCAATGAGTCTAGGATTTCAAGAGACACGTGGAGATTTAAGACACATAGATTTATTGACATATCGACATGGCGGTGGGTTTAGATGGTGACAAGCTCTCCCAAAAAATGTCAGAAGGGGTTTGCTTATATTGGAAGTGGGTGGGGCTTCTAGGTAATAAGTAAATCTTGAGGCAGAGACCTGTTAGTCTCCTGCCTTACTCAAGGGGGCTGTATGTTAGGTCTCTGGGTTCTGGGGGCTTGGCCGAACACCCAGGATTCCACAGCCCCACAGATTTATTCAACATTACAAACAATGAACAAAGAAATTGCAAAAGCGTATTTTTAATGTTTATTTGATAAGATACAAATAATTTTACAATTGCTTTTTCAACCTGAAGCAAGACTATGTCTCCTACTCTGAACTCCTTATTTGCCTGTAGCTCTTTGTCCGTCATCTACTTATGCACTAGGAAATACATACTTAAAGAAAAAAATTCACTTTATATAAGAAAAAATGATGAAAAAGGGTTAATGTAGTTATAAAACTTTTATGAAGGGAGAAATGTTTCAAAATAAGGGATAACTATGGAAGGAAACTATAGTGATCAATACATCATAATAGTAACAAAACTAATTCTTAAATAGCCTGTCTACACGCTTCAGCCCTTAGGAATATGTATTGATCCCCTCTTCAGGGCTCTGTGGAAACTCAGACAAATGTGGTAGATGCTCATTCAGGCACATAGGTACATATAAAATAAATAATTCTTCACATAAGAATGGTATAAATAAAACATTCTATAACTCTGATTTGCTTTTAAGTTACAAATCAGAAAAAGAGAATCATTAAAAAGGTACAAACACATTTTGTAAGCACATTTTAGCAAGCGGTTTTATTTTTTTACATGGTTTATCTTTGCATCCTATGTTCTTTTATTCTTAGATTATTCATTGCTCTGCAGTCCAGACTGAACTTGTGTCCATAATTCTCTTTTAGCTTTCAATTTAGATACTAAAGGTGTGAGCTATCATATTCAGCCATGGCAGAGTTCTTACTTTAAGTACTTTTTATTAAAATTTTTGTATTTTATGACAAAATGGCTAAAATGTCTTCATATACTATTTTTAAAACTTAGTTTCAATTTATAATAAAACTTGTCTATAAAAACCATTTATCTTGTTGTTTCAACATTACTAACAATAAGCAAAAAATGACAATACAGTATTTTTCATTGTTTATTTAATAAGATGCAAATAATTTTAAAAATCTAGTTCTTTTTTTTTCCAATGTGCAAAACACCAGCAATTAACTTGTCAATTTACTCTCTGTGAATAAAGCAGTTAATCATTTCACTTATCTTCTCTATTGGCAGTTTTAATGACATTCACTTCAAAAACAGTTTGAAATAAAACTAAAACAAAAGTTTCTAACAGCTATTTATAGAGCTGCTCTCACCACCACAGTACTGCAAATATAGTGACATTTATTTTGTTCTGCTAAACAATTCAAAAGACCCATGAATATAAATCACTTATTTAGTTTTGCATAGCAGGCTGTATATTCATGCATACCTATTTATATATTGGGTTGTAAATGTCAAATCCAGACTTCATTATGTTTAAGCCAAATAATCCACACTACAATGTTCAAATTTTAGTCATTTATTCTGATTTTACATGTCTAAATCACATGTTTACCAATCTTATCAATTGCTTCAAATTTGGATTTCTTATATTTTGGTTTTGATCTAAAATGTGACCATTATAGCAATGTGACTATTGTTACAAGTGTAATCAGTGAACAGTTCTTGTAAAGACACTTCTTGTTTAGTAAATCTGCAAGATATAAGGATCCTATTTTATGAAAACTTACACAAGGCATAGGATGTTCTCACCCAAATACTGTGCTGTATTTATTTCTTATTCTAACTTGCATTTAATTTTAATGCATTTTTCTGGTTTTGATTATGTCTTAATTTATTATCTTTTACACATTTAAAATTTATTTTTAGTACTAATTTTATAATGATGAGGTTTTTATTTCAAAAACTATAACCATACAGCCACAAAATTTCAGTTAATGAGGAGTGCTTTATCAAATTGATCAATTTTTCCAATATCATCAATTATTTAGTGCATGGTAGTAAAACATGTTCTGCTTGCATAACTTTTTTTTCTGTTTCTTACTGTATATACATCTGTGTATCTTAGTATGACTATATTTGTGTGTGTGGATGTACATGTATGTATAGGTGTAAGTGGACATGAATGTATAGTAAGTTTAAGTGTAGATGTATAGGTGCTTCTAGGGCCATAAGAGGAAGCTGATCCTGCCTCTGTATTTAAATGGTTCTGTGAGCCAACGATTGTTAGTGCTGGGAATGAACGTTATACGATAGTGGTAGAAAAAAATCGTGAGTGAGGTAACTCAGACCCAGAAAAATTAATGTTATTTATTCTCTTATATGTACACATTTACTGTTAAGTCAATGATAACTACATGTATTCTGTAGATACACAGGGCTAAGTGTCTATTGGGAACAGATAGGCATTCCCAGGAAAGGGAAATAAAATAGTTATAGATGGATGACGAATAGAGCTCGATTGCAAGGTTCAAATTAGGAGTGGGAGTCAAAGGAGGTATAAGGGACTGAAATCAGGAAGACAGCTAAATGTAAGGGCTATTTCAAAGGTGATATGAAGACTGAGTACAATAGAAGTGTTGGGTTGCCTCTGGGTGGACTTCGGACTATGTGAAGCTGTGGGACTCCACTCCGAGTGGAGGAGCACAGTCTGAGGTCTTGCATGGAGCAAAGCTCTTGAGTTAGTGGTTCCTGGGCCAAAAGGCGGCTGGAAACCAGTTGGTTCTCTGGCCCTTTAGCTCTCAGGCATCACTAGTGAGCCTCAAAAGTGCTGAAACTGAAGTGGAGGCATACAGGCTGGTTGCCTTAGCGAAAGAGGCTTTGTGGTCTGTAGTCAATGTGCTCTACCTGTGGAGGGGCTAGTGGGAGTTGTCCTACCTGCCTGAAAGGCACAGATCAATGGAGGTCTGTGGCTTCATGTTAGAAGCCTGTGTCAGGAGCCTGGAGTCTGGAAGCATGGCAAAATTCATGCCATCCCTTAGGATCACCTGGGGTCTCAAGCGATTTCCAGCTGGTGCTTGACCAGAAACCATGCTGTCCTTTCATAGTCCTACATAGAAGCTTTATAAATCATATACAAATGTGAATGTGATTTACATGGTATCACCAAATAATGGGTCAAACAGAGTCCTAAATGGCCATCTCTTGCTACAAAATAAAGCTTTTAGGACCAAGGTTATATCTAACTGAGTTGCTGGCTAAAGCAGTCTCATAGAAAACTCCAGATGACCAAGGCTGTGGTAGAAGAAAATAGCTTGCTTGCCACAAATGAACCTGAATGACCCATTACTAAAAGCAATATCTATAAAACATACTGAAGATTGAAAAGTACAGCTAGTTATCTGTGGAAAAAAACCCGCTCACGCTGGGGTGGGGGTGGGGGGAGGAGCGCAGCTTGGGCATGCGACAGCAACCTGCAGGCAGGTGCTGTGGGAGCAGCCAGCGCAGGCAGGGCCCGGGAGGCTTTTCCCATTGCAGAGGTTCCCACATACAGCAGAAAGTCCAAGGTTCCAAAAGATACTGGAGTGAGTTTCCAAGGAGTAGCTTTATTATCCATGACGGGAAAGTTGGATCTGGAGGAGTGTGTGCCCCCACCAAATGCCAGGAGGAGCTCTCTTATATGGGGAGTGGAAAAGAGGAGGGACTAGGGAGGGGATAGCTTAATTAGCTATGTCCCCGGCATTTAGATAACTCATTAATAAGTAAATCTTGAGGCAGAGGCCTGTTAGTCATGCCTTCTACTGGAGTCTTACGTGACTAATTGTATAGGTTAAATGGAGATGGGATCACATGTCAGAGCCTTGGGTTCTGGGGGCGTGGCCAAACACCTGCAGTCTCAGGATTCCAGGCCTGTGCCAACCCAAGATGTTCTACAGCCCAACAGTTATCGTAGAAATAAAGCTGTTATGAACATAGTAGAGGAAGTGTGTTTGTGAGATGTTAGAATATCATATGAGTATATGCCCAGGAGTGTGATGAATGGAACTTGAGGTAGAACTATTCCCATTTTTTTTGAAATGTCCAAATTGATTTCCAAAATGATTAGATGTCCCACAACTGAAGAGTGGATAAGGAAAACATGATACATCTATACAGTGAAATATTATTCAGCTGTGAAAAAGCAAAGACATAATGAATTTTTCAGGCAAAAGGGTGGAACTTGAGAATATTATTCAAAGTCAGGTAACCCAGACCCCAAAAAACAATGCATGGTAAGTAGTCAGTTATTAGTAGATATTAGCCATAAAAATACAGGTATCATGCTACACTCCACAGACCCAAAAAAGCTAAAGAAAAGGAAGGAATGAGTAAGAATGCTTGAATCTAACTTAGGGGAATAAAATAATCATAAAAGGTGGATGGAGTGAGGGAACTAAGAGAGGATATTTGGGGATTGGAATGGGGAGTGTTCCAGATCAGGTATGGGGAAGGACAGAAGACATGGCTAGGTGACCATGAAAATTAATGGAAATTTGCAACTGACAGGGTTGAGGAGGTAGGGAGCATCACCAAGCTGAGAAGAAGACCTGGGATATCAGAGGTTCTCAAGATCAGTGGGGTGAGATTAGCAGTGACTCAAAACATTATGCATATAGAACCTGAAAAAGCCACTTCCTGTAGCCAGATAGAAACTTCAATAAAATAATAGAGGCACCAACCTACCCACAAAATTTTCAACCCAAAATTTTTCCTATCTCCAGGAAATGCTGGGATTTGGAATAGAACTGAGACTGAGGAAATGGCTAACCAATAACTGGCCCAACTTGAGACTCATCCAATGGGTAAGCACTAATCCCTGACACTATGAATGATACTCTGCTATGCTTGCAGACAGGAAGAAGTTGTCCTCTGAGTCTCCACCCAGCAGCTGACTCAAAAAGATACAAACACTAACAGCCAAATAATGGATGGAGCTTAGGAATACTTATAGAAAAAAAGAAGGAAGACTTGCAGACCAAGAAGGGTTAGGAACTCTATAGAAAGACCAATAGAGTCAGCTACCCTGGACCCTTGAGGAGTCTGGACTACCAACCAAAGAGCATACACAATCTGGACCTAGGTCTCCCTGCACATATATAGCAGATGTGCAGCTTGGTCTTCACGTAGATCTTGAACACCTGGAGAGAGGGATGTCCCAAAAGCTGTTGCCTACATAAGGGTTATGTTCTTCTAGCTGAGGTGCCTTGTCTGGCCTTAGTGGGAAAGAAGGTGCCTAGCTCAGCAGAGACTTTGTGTGTAAGGGTGGGGGTGATACACACAAGGCCATACTCTTGGAAGATAAGAGGACTAGGTCATAGGAGTAAGGATTGGGGGGGGTAGCCAGGAGGAGGACAATAAGCAGGATGTAAAGCGAATATTAATAATAACAATAACAATAATGATAACAATAACAACAACAAAAATGTTGCCTTAGTTAGGGTTTTTCTGCTGTGAACAGACACCATGACTAAGGCATTCTTATAAGGACAACATTTAATTGGGGCTGACTTGCAGGTTCTGAGGTTCAGTCTATTATCATTAAGATGGAAACATGGCAGCATCCAGGCAGGCATGGTACAGGAGGAGATGAAATTTCTTCATCTTCTGAAATCTGCTCTCAGAATACTGGCTTCCAGGCAGCTAGCATGAGTGTCTTAAAGACCACACCCACAGTAACACACCTACTCTGACAGCACTAACCCTTCTAATAATGCCACTCCCTGGGTCAAGCATATACAAACCATCACAAATGTATACAGGAAAAAAAAGGAAAGAAAACAACTTTTATACTCTTGGTAGTCGTTAATCATTTAATATGAGCTCATTTTACTTGTAGCAAATGAAATATATTAGAAATTTGAGAAAGTAATACTGAAATAAATATCTTTAGATGATATGTTATTGAATCAGGACAGTTTATTAGGAAGAGGCAAAGAATATAAAAATACAAAAAAGAATACAAAAACACTACTGAAAGCTCCTATAGAAAATATTGTAAAAATATTTAAGAACTACGTGGGTAATGATATTTCAATTGATATTTTGTTTTGTTCTTTTTAAATTAAGAGATGAAATAATTATTTGTTTTTTTTTGTTTTGTTTTGATTTTTAAGACAGGGTTTCTCTGTATAGCCAATGGCTGTCCTGGAACTCACTCTGTAGATTAGGGTGGCCTAGAACTCAGAAATTCACCTGCCTCTGCCTCCTAAGTGATGGGATTAAAGGCGTGTACCACCACTGTCCGACTAATTTTGTTTTAGATGAAACAGAATGACTATTTTGCCTAAGAGATAAACATAGTCCTGAAGTGATTAATAATAATGCTTAATGTATGAAGAAATGTACTTTTTTTAGAGAAAGTAAAGTTTTTTTCTTTAACATAAACTTTATGTTTTAAGTGGCCATTATGTGTATACTCATAAATCAGTCCTAGTTTGATATGAACATTAGTTCTTTAATTGGTATTCATGCTACATAAACAATTAATTAAATTTAATTCAATTAATATAAAGGGCTTAGGAAATGTAATATTCGTAGCTGTTGATTTTTAAATTTTGCTTTCTACAAGACTATTTACTTTTCATGTAATTCATTTTTGCTGTTTATCTTCTATTTGACTTTTCTCCCTTACTATTTCCTTGTTTAATAGCCTTTTGTTTAAATTAGAATAAAATTTATTTTAAAATGATTGTATTTAAAAGTAATTCTCATTTAATCAAATAAATATAAAATGCTGCTATATATGTTCTTAGTGTATTATATGAATAAACTCATCCAGTACAATGCTGTTATTTATGTGAGGATATCATTGACATGAAATTGCCTAGCCTATTGCATGACTGTAAGTTCTTTACTTAGCATAACTGCTTTATGTTTCATTCATGAGTTAATATGATGTATCAATATTCCTTATGATTTAATTAAATTTTGTATCACATTTTAAAAATCTATATAATAATAGAGACATATTTAGACGGATGACAGTTTATAGAAACATTCTAATTTTTTTCTTTCTCATGAGGACTTCTAATTATTTATTTATTTATTTATTTATTTATTTACATTCTTAATGTTGCTCCCCTTTCCTGGTCACCCTCCAAGCATTCCTCACCCCAACTGCCATCCCCTTTGCCTGTGACAGAGTGTTCATACAACCAGTCACACATCCACCCCCTCCACCTACCCATTCCTCTCACACACTAGCATCCTTCACCTAATCAGACACCTCACCTACCCACACCCCTCAGTCCCCACATCCACATCCCACAGCCTCTGATCTCCCTTTTCTGGGGCATCAAGTTTCTATAGAATTAGGCACATTCTCTCCCACTGAGGTCAAATAAAGCAGTCTTCTAATACATATGTGACTGGGGCCTTGAACTAGCCCTTTTGTACTCTTTGGTTGCTGACTTAGTCTCTTGGAGCTGGCAAGGGTCCAGGTTAGTTGACATTGTTGTTCTTCCTATGGGTTTGCCATCCTTCAGTCCTTCTACTGACTCTTCCACTAGTGTCCCCAACCTCAATCTAATGGTTGGCCATGAGTATCTGCATCTGTCTCAGTCTGCTGCTGGTAGAGCCTCTCAGAGCACAGCCATGCTAAGCTTTTGTTTGTAAGCACATTAAGGAACAATAGTGCCAGGGTTAGATGCCTGTGCGTGGGGTGGATCCAAATTTGAGCTGACCACTGGTTGGCCTTTCCTTCAGACTCTGCTCTGTTTTTGTCTCTGCATTTCATTTAGACAGGAATAATTCTGGGTTAAAAATTATGAAGATGAGTGGGTGGCTTCTACCTATACTGTGGGCCATGTCTATCTACTGGATGTGGTCTCTTTAGGTTCCATCTTTCCACTGTTGGGTATTTCGGATAACATCATCCCCACTGGGTCCTGGGAGCCTCTCATCCCAGGTTTCTGGCACTTTCTAGGGGGCTAGGGGTGCAGCGCGCAGCCTCGCCGATAAGGAGAACGCCACACTCAGGATTCTTCTGACAGCAATTTATTGTACAGCTCTCTAGATAGCAGTGAAGCAAAGGACGCCAAGCCCGAAAAACCTGTGGCTTATATAGAGCCCTAGGAGACGTGCCACACACTCATTGGCTCTTACGACATCGCCAATTAGCATACTGGTTTTCGCGCCTTGCGCAGGCGCACATTCAAGCAAGGCTCTCAAGAAGAACCAGGAAGCAGGAAACCGGCGCCATGTTGCAATGGCGAACACGGCTCCTAACATCTCCCCCTTTTTTATTAAATTGCTACAACAATTTTTCAACTGTTATTTCACCGATCAAGCCCACCGTTCTACCAGTAAGGCGTTCAAGGCAGTTAAACAGTATTGAGACCCTCCACACTTATGTCCCGTGCAATGGGAACCCAAGCCCTGGGAAGTGTGGAGGACTACCACTCAGGATTCCTGGTGCAATGGGAACATGAGCCCTCAGGGTATCCCATTGAATGATAGTGTCTCATTGTTTAAGCATATTTAACCAAGCTTGAGGGGATGTTCCCTGCTCTGAGGCAAGCAGTGCTTGAGTGATAAGTACTTTATCTCTATGATGTTGTTTTTTAAATTTGCAGAGCAACCAGAGTGTGATCAGCACTCCCCCAAAGATCATACAGCCAAACATTCCCACCCCCATCCACTCCTTAAAAAGGAGAAGGTGGACGTGAGCCAGGAAGTGAAGTCTCTAACATCAATCGGGTTTATTCTGGTCCATTCAAAACAGCAATCTTGAGCAGGAGTTCTTCTTGTAGCTCCTCAGCCTGTTGTGACCGATTTCATAGAGTTGCAAAGGCTGATAAACTGGTAGCAGCCCCCGCTAAATTTGTCTTCAGGGGTTGGTGAGTCCTCTTTCACAGTTCTGGTCAGTCTGCTTGGTATCCAGATTGGATTTTCTTGATCCTGTGGAAAAACACAAACAGCTCCCCTGGATCTCACCAAAACTGGATCCGGCCCTTCCATTGGTTAGTTAAGACATCTTTCCATTTAACATATTCTTTTTGAGGACTTGGAGCCACATGTCTATCAGCAGCAGATTGCCCATCAGAATCCAGATTTAAAAAATTTAAGGTAAATAGGGCTAGGGAGATAGATGTCTTAGGTCCCATGTTGGGGCCTATTCCTCCCTTTTGTTTTTGTAAATAAATTTTCAATGTGCCATTGGCATGTTCCACAATCCCTTGTGCCTGAGGATTATATGGCAAGCCAGTTATATGACGGACACCAAGCCTTAAGCAAAACTGTTGAAAGGTTTTAGACGTATAGGCTGGTCCATTATCAGTTTTCAGCTGAAGAGGCTTGCCCCAAGCAGCCCAGGCTTCAAGGCAGTGAGTAATAACATGTGACACTTTTTCTCCCGCAAGGGGGGTGGCGTGGATGATGCCAGAGCATGTATCCACAGATACATGAATAAATTTTTGTTTTCCAAAAGCATTGCAATGTGTAACATCCATTTGCCAGATATGAAGGGGTTGTAGACCTCTGGGATTAACTCCTATAGACAGAGAGGGTCTGAATTCTGCACAGGAGGTACATTTCAGAACAATATCTCGCGCTTCTGCACGAGTTAAATGAAACTTTAATCTCAGGGTATTGGCTCGTACATGATAAAGTTTATGAAATTCAACTGCGCCTTCTAATGGCGAGCTTACCCAAAATAGGTTTTTAGTGGCTTTATCAGCAATAGCATTAGCCTGAGACATAGGTCCAGGAAGCAATGAATGTGCTCTCATGTGTTGAATAAAAAATGGGTGACATCTACTACGAAAATGGTTTTGAATGTCTTTGAATATCTCAGTAATCATGCTTTTAGGGTGAATAAAATCAGCCACTTCTAATTGTTTAACAGCTTCTACGACATAATACGAATCTGAAATTATGTTTATAGGCTCTGAAAATCATTGCAACACTATCGCTACAATAGCACATTCTGCTAATTGGGGAGATGTATAATCAAACTGAATTCGAGTAGGGACATTATTAACCACATAACAACCAATGCCTGTCTTAGAACCATCGGTATAAATATCCAATGCTTGATGAATAGGATGTGTCTTAGTAACTTTGGGAAATATAAATGAGTTAGAAAGAGTAAATTGTAACAAGGGATGTTTAGGATAATGATTATCAATATTTCCAGGGAATGAGCATTTTAAAATTGCCCAAGCATCTTGAGATGCACATAAAACTTGAATTTGATACATAGTATAAGGACATACAATTGTATTAGGATATTGTCCAAAATGCATCACAGATAAATGAAGTCCCTTTAAAGCCAATTCTGCAACTAAGGCAGGATAATAGCCTAAAGCCTTCCTGGGGGAGCTATGTGGGTGAATCCATAGCAAGGGTCCCTCTTGCCACAGTACTGCAGTTGGTTGTTGAGGAGAGGGAAGAATACATAACTGGAAAGATAATTCAGGGTTAAGTCTATCTAATTGAGCATGTTGTATGGCAATCTCTATTTTATCCAATATTTTAGACGATTCAGGGGTCAATGTTCTCAATGAAGTAATGTTAGAATCTCCCTCAAGTATTTTAAATAAGGGTTGAAGTTCAGTTGTAGTTAATTTCAAATAGGGACGAATCCAGTTGATATCTCCGAGTAACTTTTGAAAATCATTTAATGTTTTTAATTTATCTCTTCTAATAATAACCTTCTGTGGTTTAATATACTCAGGAGTAACTATCGCTCCCAAGAATTTTCCTATCTCTCCTTCCTGAACCTTTTCAGGCGCTATAGATAGTCCTTTCTGTTTTAAGGTAGAAACTAACAGAGAGAACGCTTGGTGTAAAACTTCTTTGTTATTGGTACACAAGAGTATATCATCCATAAAATGACAAATTCTAACCTTAGGAAACTGTTTTCTAACTGGTTCAATAGCAGAAGAGACATATATTTGACATATAGTGGGACTATTGGCCATGCCTTGTGGCAGGACCCTCCATTGATATCAGTGGTCTGGTTCCTCATGATTAATACTTGGGAGAGTGAAAGCAAACCTAATTTTATCCTTGGGATGTAAAGGTATAGAGAAAAAACAATCTTTAATATCTACTATTATAATATCCCAATGTCTAGGCAAGGCTGTCAGCAGTGGCAGACCCTTTTGAATTGATCCAAATAATTGCATCTGATTATTAATAGCTCTAAGATCATGTAATAACCTCCATTTACCTGATTTTTAAAATCACAAATATAGGCGTATTCCATGGTGACTGAGAACTCTCCAGATGTCCTAGTTTTAGTTGCTCTTTAACTAGAGCTTTTGTAGCTGCTAGTTTTTCAGAGGTTAACGGCCATTGAGGAACCCATACAGGTTCCTCTGACAATCAAGGTATAGGCAATGCACCCTCAATGGCCCCTAGGAAAAAAACAGCCCTTTCCTGTCTTGTTTTTCTGTAATAGAAACAGGGTTGGTCCTGCCTTGTAAGGCCTTCCCCAGTCTTTTTCCAGAGACACACCCCATTTCTCTCATCATTTTTTGACTCTGTGTAGAATAATCATTGGTGAGCCTAAATTCCAATTGTTTAAGAATATCTCTTCCCCATAAATTAACTGGAAGTGGCAAGACATAAGGAACAACTGTCCCTCGTCTGCCTTCAAAATCTTCCCAACGCAATACTCTTCCACTAACATCAGGAGCAGACTCATATCCAAGACCTTGTAAGGTTTGTGAAGAGCTATTAACAGGCCAGTTCTTTGGCCACCAATTGGTAGAGATAATGGTAGTATCTGCTCCTGTGTCTAGGAGGCCTGTAAAAAGCTTTCCTTGAATTTTCAACTCTAAGGTGGGGTGTTTTTCCAAATCTAATGAAATAAGTACATTCTGTCCTCCAGAGGAGCCAAATCCCTTCATGCCCCTAGTGAAACCTTTACTAGGAAAGAATGAATGTAAACTAGGGAGGACTAACAGCTGTGCAATTCTATCACCAGGAGCTATAGAGCTAATCCCCCTTGGTGATGAGCACATGATTTTTATTTGTCCCTCATAATCTTGATCTATGACTCCGGGGTGAACAATTAATCCTCTTAGAGTCGTAGACGATCTTCCTAGCACTAGTCCTACTGTATTCTCAGGTAAGGGTCCTGAGAAATCAGAAGGTATAGGCTGACACCCCATGGTAGGTGTTAGTACTGCTCTGGCGGTAGCACAGAGATCCAGTCCTGCTGAGCCTGACGTGGCTCTCCTGATTGACTTATCCTTTGATGTTGCTGAGGGTTGTTCTGCAGGTTTTCTATTGCCCCATATATTTGCCAGCCCTGGAGATGTGGGCCCCGTTGCCCGTTTTTTGGCAGAGGAGAAATTGTACGTCCTCTGTCGTCTTTAACTGACCTACACTCATTTGCCCAATGTTTTCCTTTATTACACCTAGGACACATTCCAGGCACCTTTGGACGATTGTTATTAGTAGTGCCAGGTGCTCTACATTGTCTTTGTATGTGTCCCAGTTTCCCACACCTGAAACATTTAACATTAGAGGCCCCCTGAGCCGCTAAAACAGCAGCTGCCAATCCGGCATTAGATAGAGGTCCTCCTATTTCTCTACAAGCCTTCATCCATGCATTTAATCCTTTCCCTTTCCAAGGTGTAATAGCATTTCTGCATTCTCTAGTACATTGTTCGGAAATTAGTTGTTCTATGAGAGGCATGACCGTCTCAGGATCTCCAAAAATCCTTCCTGTCGCCTCCATCATCCTTGCCACAAAGTCTGAGAATGGCTCATTGTTTCCTTGAATAATTCTTGTCAAGTTTCCTGAAACCTGTCCTTTGTTAGGGAGACTTTTCCATGCTTTTACAGCTGCCTTATTAATTTGCTCATATACTTCTACAGGGTAGACCGTTTGATTGATAGCCCATTGTCCCTGCCCTGTAAGCATGTCAAAGTTCCATTGTGGATGCCCCTGAGCTAAATTTTGTCTTGCCTGTAAAGCACAGAATTCCTGAAAAATGGATTTCCAATCTAGATATTGTCCCATAGTCAGGCAAGCCTTAACAGTGTTATACCAATCATCTGGTGTCATGGGACTGACCATAAGTCTTTCTATTAATGCCTGAGTAAAAGAGGCATTAATTCCATAAGTCTGTACCGATTCGGCTAGAGTTTTTAATTGTTTTAAATCTAGCTGTGAATGTTGTCTGGTTTGGTTAGCATCTTCCCATACGGGAAAGGCTACTCTTATCTTTTCTCTTTCCTTAGCTGTAATAAGAGAATTAGACGACAGTCTTTCCTGTCTCTCTTTTGGTTTTTTCTTTTTAACTCTAACTACTTCCTCCAATGGTGGAGCAGATGGGGCATACCCCGGTGCATAAGGCGAATCCAGCCCGTATCTTTCAGACTCATAACAGGCTGCTTCTTTATCTAACTCTGCCTGTTCCTCAAAATCTAACACACTATCTTCTTCATCCCCTGAGGACGTCTCCTCAAAGGCGAAGTCATTAATTCTTAAATTCTGAAACTCAGTTAACACAGGATATAGTTTTCTCTTAGGCTCTTCCTGTTTTTTTATGTTCCTTTTTTGTAGCTACTTCTTTCTTAATTTCCTCTTTTTTCTTTTCCTTTTTCTTTATTTTATTTTTAGTGCTCTTATCCTTTTCTGCTTCTGATAGGCCACCCTGGCGTTCTGCTAAAGCTCTTTGTCCCTCTCTTACCTTGTCTTGGGTATGGTAGTTACAACAGAAGCAGAGCACAAAAACTACCACCGCCCAAACAAGGATAGCAATAGCAAAATAGACAGGATCCACCATACCTTGCAGAAAAGCGTCTAGACTTCTCATGCCGTCAGTTCTGAATCCTCTGTTGAGCCAACAGGGTCCCTCGAAACTGGATAAAACACCGAGACGTTCGGCTTCGTTCCCGGGTTTCCGGTAACAATTTGCAGCGCGCAGCCTCGCTGATAAGGAGAACGCCACACTCAGGATTCTTCTGACAGCAATTTATTGTACAGCTCTCTAGATAGCAGTGAACCAAAGGACGCCAAGCCCGAAAAACCTGTGGCTTATATAGAGCCCTAGGAGACATGCCACACACTCAATGGCTCTCACGACATCGCCAATTAGCATACTGGTTTTCGCGCCTTGCGCAG
This sequence comes from Grammomys surdaster, assembly GCF_004785775.1. Classification (NCBI taxonomy): domain Eukaryota; kingdom Metazoa; phylum Chordata; class Mammalia; order Rodentia; family Muridae; genus Grammomys; species Grammomys surdaster. Next base: position 1,336,717 of record NW_021604641.1, on the reverse strand, counting down.
GCGCACATTCAAGCAAGGCTCTCAAGAAGAACCAGGAAGCAGGAAACCGGCGCCATGTTGCAATGGCGAACGCGGCTCCTAACATAGGGGAATCCCTGTCCCCCAACCCTCTGCTGCTGCATATTTCCTTTCCTTCTTCAGGCCCTCTGGGGCTTCTCCACTGCCTCTCCCATACTTGATCTTGTCTCTATTTTCCCTACCCCTCTCCTCTCCCACCCAGGTCACACCCTCTCTTTCTTTGCCTCCTGTGATTATTCTGTTCCTCTTTCAATAGGAATTGATATATCCACACTTGGGCCTTCCTTCATGTGAAGCTTCATACAGTCTGCAAGTTGTATCATAGATATTCTGTATTTTCATTTTTTGCTAATATCCACTGATCAGTGAATACATATCATACATGTCCTTTGGAGTTACCTTGCTATGTATGATATTTTCTAGTTCCATTCATTTGCCTGCAAAACTCATGATGTCCTCATTGGTAATAGCTGAATATTATTCCATTGTTTAAATGGACCACATTTTCTGTATCCATTCTTCTGCTGAGGGACATCTAGTTTATTTTCTGCTTTGGCTATTACAAATAAGACTGTCAGAACATAGTGGATCGGGTGTCCTTATGGTATGGTGAAACATCCTTTGTAGTATAGCTGGGTCTTCCAATCTTGTGAGAAACTGTGAGATTGATTTCTGTACTGGTTGTACCAGTTTGCAATCCAACCAGCAATAGAGGAGTGTTCCTCTTTCTCCACATTCTACCCAACAAATGAATTCACTTGAGTTTTGATCTTTGCCGTTCTAATCAGTGTAAGGTAGAATTTTAGGATCATTTTGACTGGCATCTCCCTGATGACTAAAGATGTTGAATGCTGCTTTAGTTGCTTCTTGGCCATGCAAAATTCCTCTGTTGAGAATTCTCTGTTTATCTCTATACTCCATTTTTAATTTGAATATTTGATTTTTTGGAGTTTAATTTCTTATGTTCTTTTATATATTTAGGATATCAACCCTCTATCAGATGTAGGATTAATGAAGATCATTTGCCAGTCTGTAGGTTGACATTTTGTCCAATTGACAGTGTCCTTTGCCTTGATTATTTAGTTTCATGAGATCCCATTTGTAAATTCTTGACCCTAGAGATAAGCCATTGGTGTTCTGTTCCGAAAAAATTTCCCAGTGCCTATGCATTCTAGGCTTTTTCCCAATTTATCTTTCATTAGATTCAGTATATCTAGTTTTATGTTGCTGTCCTTGATCCACTTTGACTTGACATTTGTACAAGGTGTTAAATGTCTTGGAGAGATCAAGAATTTATGGCATGTAGCAATATACCAGAAAAGAGGGGCAATGGCTGGAATGTAAATAAATAAATAAATACAAACATACATACATACATACATACATACATACATACATACATAAAAGGATATGCAGCAAACCTACATCCAGAGCAACTTAAAGCAATCCCAGTAATATAAGGGACAAGGGAAGGCTGCCCACTCTCTCCCTAGCTATTGAATATAGTACCCAAAGTTCTAGCTAGAACAATTAAACAACAAATGGAGATTAAGGAGATACAAACTTGGAAAGGAAGAAGTCATGTTATTTTGCAAATTTACTATTTGCAGATTATATGATAGTATATGTTGGGTTGTAGTGTGTGCATGAGTCTATTATTGGGTTGAATTGTGGGTCCCACATCTGCCCCCAAAGGGGCTAGTGCTGTGGCTCAGAGAGGCAGAGGCATGGGAATTTGACTGTGTTCACACCATGCTGGCACCAAGCAAACATTGGGCTATGAGAAGCCTAAGAGAACATAGTCTGAGGTCCTACAGGGAAGGAGAGAAGCTCTGGTAGTGTCCTGCCTGACTGTGTTCACTCCATGCTGGCACCAAGCAAACACTGGGCTATGAGAAGCCTAGGAGAACATAGTCTGACATCCTACAGGGAAGGAGAGAAGCTCTTGTAGTGTCCTGCCTGGATGAGAGTTCTGGTCACTGCGACTAGCTCAGCTGGGTCACAGCTGCTCGGCTTGCTTGCTTGAGTTGGTGGCTTCTGTGGCTAGAAATGTAGAGAGGTCTTCTGCAGGAGATTAGGTGGCAACTTGGTATTTGAAAACCTTCTCCATGGTTCCCCACAGCAGATCCCAAATAAGAGAAATAGACTTAAATGGTCTTACTATATTTATTGTTATGGCAGAAAATGGATGAAACTATACCCTGGTATTTTTTGAGTGTGCCTGAGGTTAAATACCTTTTAACTGGCTACTCCCTCTGGCCTTTAGGTATCTCAATAATATGGAGATCTATCTTGAGGCTCTATGACCTGTAATCACACCCTCTACCTGTGGAGGGGCTATAGGGTCATTGTTCTATGTGAATGAAAGGCTAAGATCAATAGAGCTCTCAGGCCTCTTTCAGAAGCCTAGTCTGGGAGCATGGCAAAATGAATGCAGTCCCTTGCAGAGAAACCTTGCTGGGTCTCTGCCCATCTCTAGTTGGTGCTCGACCAGAAGCCATGCAATCCTTTCACAGTCCTACAAGTATACACAAGTGACACAAAGCATTCTACCAGACTGCTTGGATATAAAATTAACTGAAATAAATCAGTAGCCTTCATTTATAGAAATGATAAATTTGGCTGAGATATAAATTATTTAAACAACACACTTCACCATAGGCACAAATAATATAAAATATATTGGGTAACTCTAACGAAGTAATTGAAAGATCTCTATGATAAGAATTTCAAGTCCCTGAAGAAATAAATTGAAGAAGACCTCTGAAGATGGAAAAATCTCCCATGATCATAGATTTGTAGGATTAACATTGTAAAAATGGACATCTTACCAAAAATAATCTACAGATTCAATACAATCCCTATCAAAATTCTATTATAATTCCTCATAGACATGGAAAGAGCAATTCTCAACTTCATATGGAAAAACAAAAAACAACAGAAGAGTGAAAACAGTTCTCAAGAATAAAAGAATTTTTGGGGGAAAATTATCTTTCCTGACCTCAAACTGTACTACATAGCTATAGGGATTAAAAACTGCAGGGTATTGGTACAGAGATAAAGAGATCCATCAATGAAATAGTATTGAATGCCTAGAAATAAACTCATACACCTATGTACACTTGGTCTTTGACAAAGAGGCAAAAATCATACACTGGAAAAAAGAAAGCATCTTCAAAAATGGTGCTGGTCTAAATTTTTTTAAAGGATAATTATTACATGTGAATATATCATATGTATATGAATGTGTACATAGTCTGTGTACTTGTATATATGTATGTGTGTATGTTTGTTATATAATGTGCATGCATGCATATTTACATAAAAAAGCACACATATATCACTCTGTCTATTTAGAGATTAATGGACAACCTGTAACTAGTGTACTTTCTTTGCTTTCTTCCTTATTTGAGGTGAGGGTATCTTTTTGCTCCTGTACTGAGTATTCCAGAATAGGAAGCCTAGAATCTTCCAGGGGACTTTCTTGTTTTCTTTTTTCTTTTATCTATTGGACATTTTATTGATTTATATTTCACATGTTGTCCCTTTTCCTGGTTTCCCCTTCACAACCCCCCTACTGCATCTGTTTCCCCATGCTTCTATAAAGGCACTACACCATCAACCTACCCATTCCCACCTCAGTTTCCTGGCATTTCTTTATACTGGGGAATCAAGCCTTCAGAGGACCAAGAGACTCCCCTCCCATTGATGCCAGATAAGGCCATCCTCTGATACATATAAATCTGGAGCCATGTGCACTCTTTGGTTGGTGATTTAGTCCCTGGGAGCTCTGGGGGTCTGGTTGGTTGATATTGTTGTTCTTCTCATGAGATCACCACCTTCTTCAGCTCCTTAAGTCCTTTTCTTAACTCCTTTATTGGGGTCCCCATGCTCAGTTCGTTGGTTGGCTGCAAGCATCCACATCTGTGTTGGTCAGGTACTGACAGAGCCACTCAGGAGACAGCTATATCAGGCTCCTATTAGCAAACATTTCTTGTCATTAGCAATAGTGTCTGGATTTGGTGTCTGTATATGAAATGGATCCCAAGGTGGGGCAGTCTCTGGATGGCCTTTCCTTCAGTGTCATCCTCTTCCAGATGCACAGGAATGACTGCTTTTCCCCATCATGTCTGGATTACACATAATTTTGGGGCTCTCATCTCAAATTCTCAGGCTACAACAAGCGATTTTACCTGGTAAATAATCTCTCTGACCGAACAAATATATATTTTCATTTGCTGATGACACACACACACACACGCACACGCACACACATATATGTTTATGTATATTTATGATGCAATGTAGGTTCGTTTGATTTATCTACATAGTGTATGTTGAGCAACCTAAAATAATTATAGCATTAAATTCTAAAATTCTCACAATTTTTTTTTAAATGGGAGGGGGTTTATTCAGGGCAGAGGGCAAAGGTAGGGAGAGAAACGGGAGAAGATGGTGGAGAAAGAAGAGAGAGAAGAGAGAAGAGGAGCCCGGCCATGACCACGTGGAGAGAGGGGGAGGCAAGGGAATAAGGGTAAGGAGAAGCTAGAGGTAAGAGAGTAAGAGAGAGAGAGGAGGAGGCAAGCAGCCTCTTTTATAGTGGGCACGCCTACCTGGCTATTGCCAGGTAACTATGAGGAGGAGCATACCTGAGTGTTGCTGGATAACTGTGGAGGTGGAGTTTAGACAGAATACTAACATTCCCATGTTTTGGTTTAATTAAAAAGAAAAATTATAAAGAGGTGACGGTGAAGCAGGAATAGGGTCATCGTGAAATCTGGCTACTTCCTGCTGGCATTGGGAGTGATGTGTCTTTAGAATCACATGGGTATGGGGGTTGTTTGTCCAGTCTTAGGAGAGCTGGCTATTTCTTGCTGTCTAGGGTCTATGGAGCGAGCCATCTGAGAATAGATCAGAAGGAACAGGTCCAGTAGAAGCAGCTGTGTGACAGGAGATGGAACATCTGGAGGTTGTTTCTCTGGAGCTCTTTTGGATGTCCCTGGACGTGACAAGATCTGGATGGCATCTATTTGGTCCATGAGAGGTAGATCTGAGTGGGTTTCCTGTATCTTATAAGTTTATAAAAGAGAAAACAGCATGAGTTAACAACACGAGCAGTCTTTAAGATGAGACTTTGTTGGATCGTATAGTGGAATGTTTTTTAGTTAGGCAAGTTTATAGGAACTCAGATAATATTAGGACAGTAGCATAGCAAGAAGAGGAAATATGAAGCATTTAATTGATGGCAACTGAGTTTAGGTAATGAAGTAACAGATAATATCTGTAAAAGCTTAGCTGTCAATGTAGTCAGAAGTCTGATAAAGAGTAAACAACAATCTACCAGTTATATATTATTTTTAAAAAATGACAGAGTCCACTAGCCAACAGTTCCCATGGTTTCCATAGTCTCTTGGGTGAAGTCAGTTTGGCTTCCAAGCTCAGAAAACACAGGGCTTTTTCTCTGTGGAACAGATATGCATGACATGAGAAATGACTTACCTTGGTTTAGCCAAGTCATTTGACTCAGAGCATCCAGTCTAGCCCACTGCGTTTGTTAGTGACTATATCATCACATACAATCTTGAGGCCTAAGCCTGTAGTCATGCTCTCTACCTGTGGGTGACTGGTAGGGGTGTTGTCCTATGTGACTGAAAGGTGCAGATCAATGGAGGTCTTGGCCACTTGTCAGGAGCCTGGGATCTGGAAGTGAGGCTGAACACCTACCATAGTCCCATTAGGGTCTAGGATTCAAGGCCAATGCTCTACCAGGAACCAAGCTATCCTTTACTATCCCACAAAATACATTGTTTGTTTTTCTGCTTCTTAATAGTAAATCTTATATATATATATTCTTTTCTGATATTTTAAATTTATCTGAGTGTAACTTACATTATTTATGCAAGGACTCATATTAAAGCACTTCTCTGCTGACAATCTTGAATGTATGATGTATATTTTCTCTTCAGTTTATGAATGTGTTAACATTATCAGAATCATCAAAGTGATGACAATACCTTGGAGTAATTTTGAAGGTAATTATGTTCTAAATGCATTTCTGACATGAATGTCAAACTTCAAGACAGCTTTCCCATCCTTATGAACCTACTTACCATCAAAACTCTCAGTCTCCATTTCTGGCAGACATAGTAACATAATACAGCAATCAATGAACAAGAGGCATATGTGATATTCGTGTATAGAAATTTCCTCAGTGATGATACCACTCTGTCATCTAGGAAGGCTCACCAAATGTTAACAAAAGGGAAGAGAATTTGCAAGATATAAGGGAATGTAAAACATTCCATCCTTCACAAAAGTTTCTTAATATTAGGAAGTAAATAACTCAATGACTACAGGAAGTCATTTTACATTGTCGTCAAATTCTCTTTCTGACCTAGAACTTGGAAAGATGATTTGGATAACTAGCTGGACACTGAGCCTCAGGTGTCCATGTTTCTCCATTTCCACAATGTTAGGGTTATATTTTCCCTGGTGGGTTAAAGGAATGGAACTCAGAATGTAAAGCAAACATTTGACAAATTATGCTACTTTAATATTTCTTTTAACATTGTCTTTAAAAAATTAACTCTATATTTATTTGAATCTTATATTTATTTGAAGCATGTGAAATGAATCATTAGGTAAAGGCACTTTCCATGAAGCCTCATTGCTTCCCCAAGAACCACAACATAAAAAGAAATAAACCTACTCTAATAAGTTGTCTTCTGTTTTCCATACACCAGTCATGGCACAAACACAGTTGCACAAATAAAAAGCAAATAAATCTGTGGAACTGTGGTGCCCACCCATAGGCATGAGTCTTGTTGCGCTGAGTTGTGGGTCCCACATGTATGCCATCCCAGGTGGCTCAGGGGGGCAGAAGTGTGGGAATTTGATTGAGTTCATTCCATGTGGTGCCAGGCAGGTGCCAGGCTAGGGGAAGCCACAGAGTTCCACTCCGGGCATGGGGAGATCATAGTCTGAGGTCCCGTGGGGGCAGAGGCCTTGGGTTGGGGGGAGTCTCTGGGCTGAGGCACCTGGCAGGATGTTGGGAGCCAAGTCCTAGCAGAAAGCAGCTATCACCTTTGCAGCCATCTCAGGCTATATACTGTGTCAAGGAACTTGTTTTTCAAGCAGCCTATAACATCTGAGTACACTCTGATAAACATCTTGTTTTTCTCACATATCTTGTTTTCTTGTTTAGTGCCCATAGCTGCTAGGCATACATGATAAAGTGTCTTCAGCTGCATTCTCCTGCTTATGCTTATATATACCCATGATTTTCTTTCAATAAATGGGATTTGATCAGACACCCTGTCTTGTCTCCACTCTTTGCGTCCCTTGCCCTTCCATCCCACTCTCTCTCTTGCAGACCCTGTTGACTGACATGCATGGGTCAGGTTACGGGGCTCCCAAATGTGGGTCAGTGCAGGCCAGGTTATCTGGCACTCAACAAGAGGCAGCGAGAATGAGAGACTCAGTGAGGGGTATTACTGGTAGAATGGTCGACCAAAAATTCAAAAGGGAAACAAAGGTGATCTCCGTGGAATCTACCACATCAAGATCAGTAAGTCATAGTAACAAAAATGGGGCAAAAATAAGTCAGCATGAATTATATGTGGAACAGATGAGAAAGGCTTTAAAGACACAAGGAGTAAAGGTGGAAATTCAGCAATCTATGAAGAACTATCAATAGAAGGTCTTGCCTCAGGGCATGGCTAACAGTCCTACCTTGTGCCAAAAGTTTGTGGCCTCTAACACAGATAGTGTTAGAACCCTATGGAAGCAAATATAAATGATTCATTACATGGGTGATATGTTAATAGGAGGAAAAGTTGGAAAACAGGTACTCCAGTGCTTTGATGATCTTAAAACAGCTTTACAGACTGCAGGTTTACAAATAGCACCAGAAAAGGTAAAATTACAGTATCCATATACTTATTTAGGATTTCAGATTAATGGTCCACATATTACAAACAGTAAGACCACCTTCAGGACTGATTCCCTTAAGATACTTAATGATTATCAAAAGCTATTGGGAGACATTAATTGGCTACAACCATATTTGAAACTTACGTCAGGAAAATTGAAGCCTCTGTTTGATATTCTCAAAGGAGATCTTGACCCTAAAGTCTGACAGGGCTCTAGCAGAGGAGGGTAGAAAAGCCTTACAGAAGGTTGAGATTGCTATTTCATCCCAATTTGTAACTCACATTAATTATTCTAAGTCTTTATATTTCCTTATTTTTAACACTGAATAAGCTCCTACTGCAGTTTCTTGGCAAACAGAATCCATATTATGGGTTCATCTTCTCTCATCCCCTAAAAAAGTTCTTTATCCATACTATGCAGCTGTAGTTGATATGATTATGTTAGGCAGAGATAATAGTCAAAAATATTTTGGAAAAGATTCTAGTGGCATAGTACAACCCTATACCAGACATCAGGTTGATTGGCTTATGAAGAGTTCTGAAGATTGGCCTATCGAATGGGCCTCATTTGATGGTCAGCTAGATAATCATTATCCACCAGAAAAATTGGTTTGGTTTTGTAAATGCCATGCATTTGTTTTTCCATCTCATAATCCACATGTACCTATAAAAGAAGCATTGCTAGTTTTCATTGATGGCTCCTCATCAGTAACAGCTGCTTACACCTTTAAAGATCAAGTAATCTCCTTTGCTACATCATCTGTGTCAGCTCAATTGATTGAATTACATGCTGTTATTGCTGTGTTTCAAGCATTTCCAAATCAAACCATTAATATTTACACAGATAGCTCATAGAGCTCAATCTATCCCTCTGCTAGAAACTGCTGCACAAATAAAGCATTCCTCAGAAGCAGCCAACTTGTTTTTACAGTGCCAATTAATTTTAACAATTAATTTTTAGGAGAAAGTGTAAATTCTTTATAGGACACCTGCAAGCCCACACTGGGCTACCAGGTCCGCTCTCTGAGGGAAACACCAAGGTGGTTCCAGCAACTTGTGTAACTGCAGTGACTTTATCAGAGCCACCATCTAACTTAGATCAGGCTATAAAGGCTCATGAGTTACATCACCTTAATTCTCAAACTTTAAAGGTCATGTTTACAGTTACCAGAGAACAAGCTAGAAAAATTGTCAAACAATGTTGATCATGTGCTACACTTTTGACAGTTCCTCATTTGGGCATAAAACCTAAGGGACTGATACCAGTCTGGCAAATGGATGTTACTCATTATAATGAACTTGAAATCAAAATTATATACATGTATGTGTAGATACATACAGTGGTTTCATTTATGCAACATCACAAACTGGAGAAGCAAGCAGACATGTGATCACTTATATGCTTGCTACAGTCACTCTATAGGCTGTGTCTAAACATATAAAGACTGACAATGGCCTAGGATATAAAAGCTCCAGTTTCCACCAGTTCTGTGAAAAATTGGGAATACTACATAAAACAGGTATTCCATATAATCCACAGGGCCAAGGTATGGTAGAAAGGGCACATCAAACCAATAAATGCCAATTTGAAAAAATTAAAAGTGGGGAATGGTACCCTACAAAGTGATCCCCCAGAAATAGCCTTCATCCTATACTCTTTGTTTTAATGTTTTTAAACTTTGGATTCTGAAGGAAAATTTGCTGCAGAAAGATTTTGGCATCCTGATATCAAAAAGAATTTTGCAACAGTCCTCTGGAAAGACTCATTAACGGGAACTTGGAATGGGCCAGACTCAGTGCTTATCTGAGGATGAGGTTCTGTCTGCATATATTCCGAAACAGCAAATGCCACACGCTGGCTGCCAGAAAGACTGATTAAACAAATAGACAATAATAACAAATCCAGAGAGGAGAATCCCCCTAAGAAACATAATTTTCTTTTCAGGAAACATGAATATCCTTCACAATTGCCTTCAAACTGAAACAGATCAACCAGTATATGCCATATAACCTGACTTGGAAAGTCCTCAATGCTGAAGGAAACATCATCACCAGTGCCTCGATGATGGCTCTATTGGACTTTTGTTTCCATGACTTACGATTTAGAGGGGGTACATTGTTTAATCCAAGGGAAAATCCATTACCACAGTTACTATAGCTGTCTTTTTTGGGTTTGAGATTGACTGGGGCAGGGACGAAGATTTCCTAGATTGTTTTGTTAAAATCAAAGTTATGATGATCTCTGTACTTTATTTTAGATTTAGATTTAGAAAGAATGGATTCTGCTATTTCGCATTTGTAAAATTCATTATCCTCCTTAGATGAAGTAGTGCTACAAAATAGAAGAGGCTTATATTTTTTACTCCTCCAACAGAGGGGGCTGTGTGTTGTCCTTAAAAAGAGTGTTGCTTTTATACTGACCATTCAGACATTGTTAAGTCTCTTATCTCTCAGGTCCATGCTGTTCAACAAACTGATGGCTTTTGTATGACAACAGATAGAGGATATTCAAATGAAACCCATACAGGTCCATTATAACAGGCTGGAAATAGGGGACTCTAAAACCTCTGCCATCAAGACTGATGAATATTAACCCCTAACTTTCATGCTAAGACAGATAGTCAATGATGGGTAAGAGAACATCTAAAGACTCTGGCCCCTAACTGGAAGACCTTGCCATCCTAAGACAGGAGCTTAACCAAATGGTTGTTGAGTATTCAAAGACATGAAAGGGTCTTCAGTTCCAACCTAATACAAGCACAATTACTGTAAGTTTTCCCAGTCTTTCCTTTTGAAAAAATTAAAAAGGGGGACCTGTTGGGAGCCAAGTCCTAGCAGAAAGCAGCTATCATCTTTGCAGCCATCTCGGGCCATATACCCAGTCAAGAGACTTGTTTTACAAGCAGCCCAGAACAGTTGAGCACACTCTGATAAACATTTCATTTTTCTCACATATCTTGTTTTGTTGTTTAGTGCCCACAGCTGCTAGGCACACATAAGTGTCTTCAGCTGCATTTCTCTGCTTGTGGTTATATATACCCATGCTTTTCTTTCAATAAATGGGACTTGATCAGACACCCTGTTTTGTCTCCATTCTTCACATCTCTTACCGCACCAGCCATCCCCACTCTTTTTCTTGCAGATCCTGTTGACTGACCCGCAGGGTACCTGACACCCAAATTGGGGCAGCATGGACAAAGTCAGGAGGAGACCAGCTGATCTCAGCCCTTGGGCTCTCAGACACCATTGAGAGACCACAGAAGGACTGAGACTGGGGGGGAACATGTGGGCTGGACTGGCCCTAAGCAGAAAGGGGTGAGAGGGTAAAGCTCTGGTGGCCTGCTGGGTAGATGAGGCTCTTGGTCGTGGCAACTCCATTGACTTGGTCACACCTGGCTCAGCTAGCTTGCTTGAATTGGCAGGTCTCCCTGGCTGGAATGTAGAGCAGTCCACTGGTGGGATATTAGGTGGCCTCTCATTGGTTGAAGGCCCCCTCTATGGTACTCCACGGTGGGTCCCAAAGACAAGAGGAAGCCTATGGTTTTAAAAGATTTATTGTCATGGCAGAGAGTGGATAATGCTGTACTCCATGTTCTCAGGGCGGATGTGAGGTTAAATTTCTTTTACAAGTAGGAGGAGAGTCTGGAAAGGAATGCTTAATTGGCTCTGCCCTCTAACCTTTAGGTAACTGATGAATATGTAGAACTCTTGAGGCTCTGCAGCCTATAGTCATGCCCTCTACCTGTGCTACATGATCTTAGGCCACAAACCTTTCTTTGGGAGGGGCTGTGGATACGTGAAAGGAACGAGGGCCCAGGAACAAGGCTGAATAACTACCATCCCTTTAGAGTATTTGGGGTTCGAGGCCTGCACTCAACCAAGTATCCAGCTGCCTCTCATAGCACAGTGCCCCACATAAATAAATCCCCCAAAAGAAAGCAAATAAAATTAGTCAAATATATATATTTTCAATCAAGATGTCTTCTAGTAAAGAAACTTGCTCTGCCAAAAGTTATTTTGACAACCTGAATTTGCTTCTGGAACCCTCACAGTAAAATGGAAGACTTAATGCCCATAGATCTTCTCTGAACTAATGTGTGCATAAACACAAATATCCAGACAAAAGATATACATGTGACTTGAAATGCATAAATATCTGAAAGTAAATGATGTAAAATACTTTTAAATAAAGCCAAAAATCTTTTGGATTATAGCGCATTCAATAAGATTGCATGACTTTTAACATTTTCATTCAATTTTCAAGATACGACATCAAAATCTGTAACAGCCATTTTTATTCCAAAGTCATTAAAACATAAATAAATGGGGCCACTATGTCTCTCTGTTTCTCTATCCCTCCACTCCTCATTATTATTTTCATAGGCATACAATATCTTACGTTTTCTAGAATGTTGAATTAAGAATTATCAGACAACTGAGAAACTTATACACATCCTGAAATATCGGTTGTGTGGTCTGTTGTTGATACTACATTAAATTAATTCAGATTTCGCACAACATATATACAGCTTTGATGACTGAGTATTTTATCTAGTAAGTTCAGGTGTTTGATTGTTTATGAAAATTTTATCATATATATTTGAACAATTACAATTGCATATGTATTTTTCTCATTAATTTTATTTGCCAAACAAGAGAGATAAAAATAGCTAAAAACATGGTAGTGAACTTCTTAATTATCAAGTCAATATATACTTTTCCTTTTTTTTTTGGTTCAAAAAAGTATATAGATTGTTTCATTTGTTTTTCTTGCATCATTGTGAAGTGTGTATGAATTTGTTGAATATTCTAATTTTGACCCAGTAGTTTCAAAGAAATAAACTGTTTGAAAACCAAATGTCACAGCTAATATATGCTTCTACTGTGTACTTGAAAGTACCTGTCATTTTTTTGTCCCCAATTCCCAATGCATTAAGCAGATCTTCTATAGCCTTCCTTCCTCATTACATCCCTTTGTCCCAGCTAGCAATATCCCTGTCATTATCTTCATTGCAAACCCTTGTCTATACAGACCAGAAAATTATATAGGCATGTTTCACACTCCTTTCTTATTCCCCGTTCTCAATGTCAGCACTGTAGCAGAAGATGTGTAGGAATCTGTATTCCCTATCTTTTTGCATTCCCTTGGGAATTCTTATATCCTCATGGCATACTCAAATTCCCTCTCTTCAGTGAATGCTTTCAGCCCATAGTCATTCAAGCTCATACCCAGTCTTTCAGATCAGTCCCCAATCTTGAGCAAAAAGTGATATTATACTAGCCCCTGATAAATGCAATATTAGTAACTGTAGCACATTCATTAAGACTCTAAAGAAAAGAGAAGAATAAACAACGGCTAAATGTGCAGACTCTAGAAAATAACCAAACACGGGACTGAATTCAATAAAATAAATGAAACACAAGACAATACAGAGAATAAAAAGAAACCAAGTGTTTTTCCTCTGATTAAAAAATAAATAAAAGGATTGAAAAGCCTTTAGACACTTTAACAAAATGGCAGAGAAGGAATATCTAAACTTACAAAATTAGATATGAACATGCGACATATAAGGAAATCAAGAAAATCATAAGGACATACTTTACAATCTCTTTTATTTTTTATGGAATCTGAAATTTATGTTTTCAAAGAAGCAGTATTTGGTTTCATTATATTGGCCATTGTTTTCCCATTCCTTTACTGTTACTTGCTTTTGAATAAAACAGGTTTCACCACCACCTCCTCTCCCTGCCCTTCTTCCTTCCAATTCCCTTTCTCCCTTCCTCCTTCTCCTCCTCCTCCTCCTCCTCCTCCTCCTCCTCCTCCTCCTCCTCCTCCCCCTGCTCCTTCTTCACTGTATTATTTTATTTACATTCTAAATGTTGCCTCTCTTCTCTATCCCCAATCCCCAAGTTTTTTACCCCACTCCACTCCACCCCTGCCTCTGAGAGGGTGCCCCCCAACCCTGACCTTACCTACATCAGCATCTCTCTTCACTGTGTCATCAAGGTTCCACAGAGTTAAACACATTCTCTACCACTGAGACCATACAAGGCAGTCCTCTACTACACATGTGCCTGAGGATAGGAACAAGCCCATGTGGCTCCTTGGTGTTTGGCTTAGTCTCTGGGAGCTCTAAGGTATCTGGGTGAGTCGGCAATGTTGTTTTATTCTATAGGGTTGCAGTTCCTTTTCAGCTCCTTCAGTCTTTCCTCTAACCCTTCCATATTTGTCCTTGACCTCAATCCAATGTTTGGCTGAAAGTATCTGCATTTGTCTCAGTCAGTTCCTGGTAGATCTTCTCAGTGGACTGTGATGCAAGGCTCTTGTCTTAACTCACAACATGGCATGAGTAATAGTGTCAGGGTTTGATATACATGCATGGGATAGATTCCAATTTGGACCAGTCATTCTGTGGCCTTTTATTTCAGTCTCTGTTCCATTTTCCCCCTGCATTTCCTTTAGACAGAAAAAATTCTGGGTTAAAATTTTGGAGATGTGTGGGTGTCCTCCTGACTCAACTGGAGATCATGTCAATCTACTAGATGTGATCCGTTCAGGTTCTATCTCCCCACTGTTGAACATTTCAGCTAATGTCATTCGTGTCAAGTCCTCATAGCCTCTCTCATCCCAGGTCTCTGGTTCTTTCTAGAGGTTTCCCCTGGCCCCTAACACCCACTACCACATATATTTATTCATTCTTGTGACCTCCTGGAGGGTCCTTCCTATCTACCATCATACTTGATCCTACCCCTCCTTTCGCCCTCATCCTACCCTCTCCTACCCAGAGATCCTCAGTCCCTATGCCTTTCATGATTACTTTATTCTTCTAAGTGGGTTTCAGGTATCAACACGTTAGTTAATTTTTTTATGAATGTGGGTACCCTTGCATTTGGAGCATAGATGTTCAGAATTGAGATTTCATTTTAGAGAATTGTTCCTTTGATAAATGTAAAGTGTCCTTCCCTATCTCTTTTGATGACATTTGGTTAAAGGTCTATATTACTGAACAATACAATGGCTACTCCAACTTGTTTCTTGGGACCATTTGCTTTAAAAACACTTTTTTCCAGCCTTTTACTCTGAGGTAGTGTTTGTCTTTTTCACTTCAGGGTGTTTATTGTATGCAGCAAAATGCTAGATACTGATTTTGTATCCAGTCTGTTACCCTATATCTTTTTATTGGGGAATTGAGTCCATTGATATTGAGAGATATTAAAGACTAGTGATTGTTGATTCCTGTTGTTGTTGTTGTAGATATATTATGTGTGTGTGTGATTCTCTTCTTTTGCATTTTTCAGTTTCTTTCTTTTGTTTTCTTGGTGTAAATACCTTCCTTGTATAGGATTTTTCCTTCTAGAATCCCCTTTATGATGGGATTGTTAAATTGATATTGTTTAAATTTAGATCTATCATGAAATATCTTGGCTTCTCTACCTGTGGTGATCAAAAGTTTTGCTAGGTATATAGGCTGAGCTAGCATTTGTGTTCTCTTAGTGTCTGCATGACATTTTCCCAGGATCTTCTGGCTTTTAGTGTCTTTGTTGAGAAGTCTGGTGTAATTCTAATAGGTATGCTTTTATATGTTACTTGAGCTTTTTCCCTTGGTGCTTTAAATATTCTTTATTTGTTCTGTACATTTAGTGCTTTGATTATTATGTGATGAGAACATTTTCTTCTGGTCCAATCTATTTAGTGTTCTACAGGCTTCTTATATACTTATGATAATCTCTTTCTTTATGTTAGGGGTGTTTTCTTCTATAATTTTCTTGAATATGATTTCTGACCCTTTGATTTGGGAATCTTTGCCATCTTCTATTCCTACTATATATAGGTTAGGTCTTTTCATTGTGTCTTGAATTTCCTGGATGCTTTGGGATAGGAGCATTTTATGCTTTGTATTTTCTTGGGTTGTCATGACAGTATCTTCTATGGTATCTTCTGGGTCTGAGATTTTCTCTTCTATCTGTTGCATTCTCTTGGTGATGCTTGCACATGTAGTCCTTGATCTCCTTCCTAGATTTTTCCTCTCCATGATTACCTCCATTTGTGATTTCTTTATTGTTTCCACTTTCATTTTTAGGTCTTAGACCACTTTGTTCAATTCCATTACCCATTTATTTTTCCTGACTTTCTTTCATGGAATTCTTTGTTTCATGTTTATGGGCTTCTACCTGTTTGTCTATATTTATTCCTGTAGTATTTTTAAGTGAGTTATTTATATCCTCCTTAAATGCCTCTTTTATCTTGATGAGATGGGGTTTTAGGTCTGCATTGTGTTCTTCCCATGTATTAGGTTATTAGGTCTTGTTCTGGTGGGGGAACTTGGTTCTGATTGTGCAAAAATTACATTGGCTGCTGTTGCTTATGTTCTTGAGCTTTCCTCTCACCATCTGGTTTCTCTGGTGTTAACTGGTCTAGGTGTGTCTCCCTAGAGCCTGTCTTCTTGGAAGCAAGTAGTGCTCTGTGACCTCTGTTAGAGCAGGCCTCCGGGGGGGCATCTTTCCTGTTTCCTGTGTCCCTTGTTAGAGGAGGTCTCCTGTATCCCTGGTGAGAGCAGTCATCCTCTACCCCTGCTTAAGGTAGACCTCCTGAGAGACGGACAGGCTTTGGGACCTGAGGGAGGAGTGCGTACACCAATGTGCTCCAGCGGAAGTACAGACAGGAAGGGAGATGGGAGTCATACAAATGGAGGGGTCCTGTAACTACTGGGTTCCCTGTGGATTTCAGCTTGGGCAGCTTGGAGGTCTCACCTGTGTCCCAAGTTACTGCAGATCTCCTGGGAGACCAGTCATATCTGATGTGTTAAAAGGGGCAGACATATTGATCTACCCTGCCAGAGCTGTAGACCAGAAGAGAGATGGAGTTTGTACAGAGATATCTTAAAATCTTTAAGTGACCAAATTAGATTATCTAGCAGAAGTAGAAAATTTATTGACTTATACAAAGTATCAAAATTAAAACAAGATAAAATAACTAGTTTACACATACACATTAAAACCACAGTAATAGAAGAGATATCTAAAATACTCTCAAGCAAAAAAACCTCAGATCAAATATATTTAGTTCCAAATTCTACTAGACTTGAAAGCAATAGAAACAAACATTAGGAAATCTAGGGATGTAAATAATATGGGGAGAAGTCAAAGTATTTATATTTGCAGATGGCATAATTTTATATATTAGTGATCATAAAATTTCACAAGGAAATTCTAATAGCCAATAAACAGTTTCAGCATAGTAAATAAATAAAAATAAACTCACAAAAATTAGTAGCATATTTATATTCAAATGAGAAGAAATGAGAATATAAACAATACCTTTTACAATAGTCTAAAATCATAAAAATAACTTTTAGTAACTGTAAGCAAGCAAGTGAAAGACTTGTCTGAGAAAAGCCTTTTGATATTAAAGAATGAAATTGAGGTTGGTATTAGGAAATAGAAAGATCTGTCATTCTCTTGTATCCATAGGATTAATATAGTAAAAAATGGGCCCCATATAAAACATTCTACAGATTCAATGTATTCCCATAAAAATGCTAACATACAAAATTCTTCATGTCACTTTAAAAGACCATTCTCATCTACATGTGAAAAACAAATCAGGAAGGTAAAGTAATCTTAAATAATAAGAGAACTAGAAATATCACCACTGCTGATCTAAAATTGTCCTACAGAGCTATGGTAATGAAACCAGTATGGTATTGATACAAAAATAGGTATGTAGATCAATGAAATAGAATTTTACTCCAGACATAAGTGCATACACTTACTGGTACTTGATTTTCTACAAAGTAATCAGAAATACATACTGGAAAAAATATAGTATATTCAACAATGTTACTGGTCAACAGAATAACTACATATAGAAGGATGGAAATAGATTTCTATATATTATCCATCAAAAAAGTCTCAACTTTAAATAGCACAAACCTCCACAAATAAGTCTAGATATACTGACTTTGATAGGAAAGATAGCAGAAAATAGTCTTAAATTCATTGGGACAAGAAAACTTCTTTGAACAGTAGATCATATTATAGAAACCAAGAAATACAAATAATAATAAGATCATATAATATTGAAAAACATTATTTAAAGGATACCATCACTTGGACAATGTAGTAGGCTACAAAATAGGAAAAGGCTTTTACCAACAATGTATCTAATTAAAGGCTAATATCTAAAATATAAAAGGAATTCAAAAGACTGGATCTCAAGACAATAAACAACCTAGCTAAAAATGAAATCCAAGTCAAAATAAAAAGGATACTCATCCATTGTTACTGGGAGTGCAAACTTGTACACTATGGGAATCATTGTAGCAATAACTCAGAGTCTGGAACTAGATATACCCTCAATGTCTAGTTATACTACTCTTGAACATAAACACAAAGAAACTATATTTTACTACAGAGACGCTTGTTCCTTCGTGCTTATTGCTTCTTTATTCTTAATAGCTAGACATTATAAACATACTGGATGACTGTTAGTGAAAGAATGAATAATTACCACATTGTACATGTATATCATGGAATATTATTCAACAATTAAAAAAAAAACATGTAATCCCACTTGAGAAGGAGAAGAAAGCAATCAAAAGCTGGGAAGAAGGGACAGACCTGGGAAGGAAAGTGGACAGGTTGGCGGGAAGAGAGGAACCTGATCTGGTATTGGGTGAGGTAAAAAGACTGAAGCCATGTGGGCCAGCAAAGAGGATGGAAACAGACATCCTCACTAGGTAGGAGGTTAGGGGGGCCTTGCAGAATGCAACAGAGACCTAGAAGATGAGAGACTCTCTATACTCAAAGGGAGAGACCTTAGATGAAATGCCTGACAGTAGGGAGAGAGGGCATCAAGTGAGGGAAGGGGTTGCTATCCCATGGTTAAAACTCTGACCCATAATTGTTCCTATCTGAAAGAAATGCATGGATAGAAACGGAAAGCAGTCCAAGGAAAAGAAGGTCCAGTGACAGGTCCAAAGTGGGATGCAGGTCAAGGGAGGTCCCAAGATCTAATACTATTACTGAGGCTATGGAGCCTCAAAAAGGTACACATTATGCCTGCCATCTGGAAAACCCAACAAGCAGCTGAAAGAGTCAGATGCAGATATTTACACCCAACCAATGGACAGAAACTGCTGACCCCTATGGTTGAATTAGGGAAAAGCTGGAAGAAGCTGTGGAAGAGGGCATCCCTGTAGAAGGACCAAGAGTCTCAGTTAACCTGGACCCCTGAGATCTCTGAAACACTTGACCACCAAAAAGATAGCATACACCAGTTGATATGAGGCCCCAAACACATACAGCAGAGGACTGCTGGGTATGGGTTCAGTCAAGAAGATGCACCTAACCCTCAAGAGACTAAAGGCACCAGGTCTGATTGGGAAGGTGGTGGGTGGTGGAGACATCCTTGTGGAGACTGGGGGTTGGGGAGGAGGTATGAGATATGGAACAGTCAGAGGGTGGACGGGGTGAGGGGGTGGATAAAATCTGGACTGTATAAAAATAAATAAAAAATTAAAAACATGAAATATATAGTGCAAGAAAATATTACCTTTATGAAGTAATTCAGACCCAAAAGAAAAATACGATATTTATTCACTTGTATGTGAATGTAGATGTTAATTACTAAATCTTAAAAAAAAATTACATGATTCGATCCATATAACTGCAGATATTAGGTATAAAATAAGAGACTGGAGGGCAAGTTGGATCACTGTAGGAAGAAGAAATAGAATTATTTATGGGCATGTAGAAGTGTACTGAAACTAAAGGATTAAACAGGGAGGAAAGGGAAGAAATGCAGGAGGGAAGGAATATGTGTAGGGTACTAAAGCTAAAGTCCACTTTAGGAGTTGTATGAAAACCTAATAAAGTATATGAAGCTGATCTAAATGGAATTGCCAAATAAATGAGGATGGGGTGCAAAGCCATAGACTGATGTCTCTAGTAATCAATGAAACATCTACTCCCATAATTGGTTGGCATTTAATTGATTTGTAAGCCAAAGAGTCCCATGAGAACTCTCAAACAAGCCAGGTACTTGTCAAGTTTATTGATTGCTCTCCATCAGCTGATGGATAAGCCTTATGTGAAAGATAACACCTATGCAAATAATTGAATAAGGGGAAGTAGAGCTGCTTCTTAGATTCTTTACTACTAACATACTAATATTGGTTTTACTGGAAGACAGTAGCAAAGGAGAACTATATAAAAAACAAGAAGGCAGTTGAAGTTCATTACCATCAGCTGAAAATTGCAGAGGATCCAGAAGTGACTCCGCAGGAGACTGACACAGCTGTCAGCTCCCCTGCCTCCCCCTACGGTCGACCCCTAGACTTCCACGCCCTCCAGAAGGGTTCCTGGTATGCCTGGCTTTGCCCTCATTTCTCTCGCTAGAGAGCTTGGCCTCTTGAACACCACAACAAAAATTGGCTTTTTCCTAAACCAAGGCCACCCTTGATATGGCCGCTAACATTGGGGAGCCTTCCTTTATGACAATATTACACCCCAAACTGACAAATGGTTGGTAACTTGAACATTTACAAGAGACTAGGATGGCTGTGAGTTAGCCCAATGACGGGATTATTGTAGGTCCACTTCCCAGGGGCCCACCCAATGCAGCCGAAAAGGAGTGCGTGGTTCTGGGAGTGGGTGCAGCCTACATGGCCTAAGACAGGGCTCTCACCCTCCTTTCACCCTCATCAGAGTCCCTTGACGTTGCCCATCGTCGACAGCCTAAAGCCTTCGACCATCGATGTGACTTGTCTCACGTCAGTGTTTTGGGGTTGTGAACTTGTCTAAGACCCCCCATAATTAGACATACAAATTCAAAACTCACATAGTTGGGATTGAACATAAGAAGCCTTCTCTAACTAAACAGAGAAGGGGGAGATGCCAGAAGCCAGGACCCTCGCCCTTACCCTTACCCCCTACCTTTCCCCACCTGCACAATGTCCTCTGAAGCTTGGCAGCTGCAAGATCCTGCTTAACAACTGCAGATAGACTCAAAGCAGAGTACCATGTCTTCTTAAGAATAGCAGGGAGACCATAACTCAAGCAGTGTACCATATCTTCTGAAGAACAGCAGGTAGATCATAATTCAAGGCAGTGTACCAAGGCACAGGCCAAGAAGATTTTGTACCTTTCCACCACCTGGACCCTCTTACCCCCTCCCCTTGTAAAACATGCTATAAAAAAGCATTTCATGTTCAAAAAAAAAAGAAATTAAAAAAAAATACTCATTTATAACAAAAAAAAATAAAAACAAAAAAACAAAAAAAAAACAACATAGCTCAAAACCTTGTTTTTTTAATGATGATATGTTTGCATGATACAGTAGTGTAATAATATAACAATCTTTATGGAATAACCAACCAATAACTCATTGGACTAAAGGCTTACTTCATGAGATGGAACAAATCCATGAAGTTGCTCATTGAGTAAGAATTAGAGACAAATAGGAAGAAAGCAAATATTACTTTTCTGCTAAAGAAATGTAGCAAAAAAAAGTATGACCTAGTAACATTCTCCTAAACAAGTATATGAGTTTTGCTCATCTATCATCAGAGAAGATTTTTCCTATAGTAGAAGATACCAAATATAGGGATTTATATGTGGACAATATGCCCAGAGTGAAAGTCCTTCTAACACTAAGTCCTAAATGGGATGTCTTAATGAAATCATTCTACTCAGGTCTCAGGGAATCCTGTGAAGAGGAGGCAGATGATTTAAGAGCCAAAGAGGATGAAGAACATCAAATGGAATAGGTCTTATAAGCACAACAGAACCATATACACATATAAACAGAGTAGCATACACTAAGTGTGCATGGATTTATACAAGTATGGTCCCAGAGCTGAGGGATGATGGACATAAGGCTCCATCCCAAACCCAGCAGCTATATGCAACTGATAACCACTCTTAAATGAAAAATAAGTTCTTTCCAATAGAGTACCACTGGGACTACAAACTGCTCTTAAGGCCAGACAACATTCCTAGCGTTAAATCAGCAACACAATTCAAAATAAATGACATCTTTTGAAGTTCTTTGTCTAATAAAGTTTTGACAGGGCTTTTGTTTTTCTTTACTTGGAAGATCATTTGAAAATGCATTATAGTTTGAGATTTTGTGTTTTTAGAAGATTCCTGTGCATGTAAACATGTAGCATTTACATCTATATGTGTATCTTAGACTTTAACTTTGGCTCTTTGTCTTTTTTTTGCTTTTTAATATTCTGTTACTTTATATGATTTTGTTTATTATTTAGAACGCTGTTGATTTTCTAAGAAGAAACAGAAAGAGTTTGGATTCTGATATGATGAATATTGGGGGAAATTTTGGAGGAGCTGGGAGATGAAAAACATATTGATCTGGGTGATCAGACCATATTGTATGAAAATATCTATATTCAGTTTTTAAAAATGGAAAAGTAAATACCATTCTGCATTTATACATTATATGGTATTGCTTTGAAAGACAACTTGTTTCAACTGATTAATCTAGTGTATGAATTAGACACAACATAAAACCAAAAATTTATAAGTAATTATTATTAGATAACTACTTGGCATGAGACCACATTTGGAAAGGTATCATAATAAATGAAGTTATTTAGTCCAATAATAATATTTGGGGTATTAACTCAATAGCTATAGTTGCAGTAACCATCTATATTTAAAAGTATTATCTCCAATTTTCTGAGGAACCTCCCGACTGATTTCCAGAGTGGTTATACCAGCTTGCAGCCCACCAACAATGGAGAAGTGTTCCTCTTTCTCCAAATCCTCGACAGCATCTGGTATTGTCAGGCTGTAGAAAGATCTCCTGGAGTGTTTGGCCACACCCTCAGAACCCAGAGACCTAACATGTAGTCTCATCTCCATTTCACCTGTATGGACAGTCATGTAAGGCACAGGTAGAGGGTATGACTAGCAGGATTCTGCCTTGAGATTTACAAATTAATGAATTACCTAAAGGCCAGGAGACATAACTAACTAAGTCTTCCCCTCCCTAGCTCCTCCTTTTCCCACTCCCAATATAAGGGAGCTCCTCCTGGCATTTGCTGGGGGTGCATCTACATTCAGATACAACTATTATCACGGACAATCAACTTTCATCTTGGATTCCACATGTCTCCTGGAACTTTGGACTTTCTTGTGTAAATGGGATACTCTCTCATGGGAAAAGCCTCTCCGCTAGCGAGGGTACTCGCTCCCCCTTCAGCAGCAGTCCGTGGGAATCCCTCCCCTGCAGCTGTGGTCTGCGCTGGGGCTGTCCTTGCGCAGCTGCTCCTGGGACCCTGGGTGGGCCTGAGCCGCCCTGCCCATGTGCGTGAGTTCATAACCATCAGCTGACGACCAATGTGGGGTCTCGAACAGCCACACTGCTACAGAAACTAAACAAGCTAGCCAAACAGCTGTCTCTCAGCCCAGCAAGTATACTCCCCACAAGACATGGTGCCATGGCCACCAGTCTCTCTGTGCACAAGCCACCAGCTGCGCAGCTGTGCTGTGTGTGGAACCTACTCAGCTGAAACCTGTGCTCTTCTGTCTCTCTCTGGTGCCTGTGAAGAACAGAAGACACACTCACACCCACATGTGCCTGAGGCACACAGGCCATCATCTTTCCCCCTG
This sequence comes from Grammomys surdaster, assembly GCF_004785775.1. Taxonomy (NCBI): domain Eukaryota; kingdom Metazoa; phylum Chordata; class Mammalia; order Rodentia; family Muridae; genus Grammomys; species Grammomys surdaster. Next base: position 1,313,132 of record NW_021604641.1, on the reverse strand, counting down.
TTAGTGGTGGACAACACATTGCATGTGCCAGCTCCAAGAACGCCCCACTCTGACACCTGTGAAAACCGTGAGTTACATCTCTGTCAATCCATACTCCACCTCCACTCTTTCTCCTCTCTCGTATTCCTGGCTAATGTCTTTTCTCTAATTGTTAGCTACAGTCTAACTCCTGCCTAGTTCAAAAAAACTAGGTCTCTTTCTACATGTGTTCCCAGCTCAAGGAAAAGATGTCAGAGACTCCTTAATCTCCATTCTTTACCCTTCCCCCAAAGAATCATTGTAGCTTTCTGCCTACCAGCAGAGGCTTTTCCCCTTCCCCTCCATCTTTCTCACAACTGAAAGCACCTGAACTGAGTACTTCCTGCCAGCTTCTCCCAGGAGCTACTGGATCCAAGCCAGCCTCCATGTGTCTCCCTCCCATGGCTCAGACTTTGACACAGAATCTCACTCCTTCTGACTCTCCTATCAAGCCCCTATGTTTCTTGCTTTGAGCTTTTCTTCAAAGTTGACCTTTCTTCTCTTTTTCTACATTTAAAACTACTAAGAAAAACAAATAGAGAATACCATGGCTTCTCTGCTAGAGCACCCAGCCACCACATGGCAGAGCAGGCCTCTCCCCCACTGCTTCTGAACCCATTAATACTTTTCTCCCAAACAAGAATACCTACAGCAATGTTTGTGCTTCTCTACCCAAAATTTTCTTGCTTTTATTTAAATGTTTCCTTTTTCCCTAACAGGAACTTCTAAAACAACAATGTTCATGATTTTCAACCAAAAATTTTTCGCCTTTTGTTTTAATGTTTCCTTTTCTCTCTAATACTCGTGATATATGTACAACACTTTCTTCAACCTTTTAAAATTTCTTCAAGGTTCAAAAGTCATCTAAATCTACTTCCACAGGTTAAATCAACATGCTGATCACTATCTTTCAGCTTTTAATTAACAACTAATTTTCTTTCACAGACAAACTGTTGCTGCCTATCCCAGGTACATGATTAACACAATGTTTTTCTCTTTGAGCCATCCAAAGACAGACTCAAAGATACCTTCCAGGACTAAAATTTCCTCAAACACCTTTGCCTTTTCAGGATGTACATGCTCCCAAGTAATTTAATCCTCAATATCCAGGCTTTCCAGGCATCTCCCCACTGGAGATGCTGCTTGCCTGTTATTATACCCACAGATCCAGAAGAGACAATGTCATCTTCTGGAATCTGCCTGAGATGCCAAGCTGCCTCCTCCCCAGCCATCTCATCAAACTGCAGACTCCAGAGACACACTGCTGCTGAGATCCAGAGACAGCACCACCTCCTGGAACCTGCCAAGCTGCCTTCTCCCAGCCATCTCGTCTGATTGAAGACTCAGAGACACTCACTAAGACATAGAAACACAGACTGAGACAGAAAACAGATCCAGACCTTCCAGTTGCAGATAAACTCTTTTGCCAAAGTCACATAGTTGAAGCAACATGTTAGTGAGGAAAACATAATGTCTATTTAGATTAATCAGATGTCATTACTCTCAAATTATACAACTTGTATTTAATTGACTCCATGATTCCTTGCTTTCCTAACCCAACCCTCAATTTCCATTACCCTTGGCTTGGTTATGCTACACCCCCCTCCCAGGCCTGTGTAGTGTTTTCTTTTGACTTCCTAATGCAAAATTTTCACTACAGATTACATCTGTCCTAAGAGAGGGAATTATGGGTGGCGAACTATGAAAAAGGTCGGATGCCTGGTAGAATGAGCTTTAGAACCCTGGACCCCTGGGGATACCTGCTGGGACAGAAAGTGTTCAAGCTCTTCCTAGGCCTCTGGCTCTCTCAGCTTCAGCCCTGCATAGTTCCTCCCACAGGTAGGCTCACAGTCGTTGGTCACATGGGAGTAACACCTCCACAGGAGGCCTATATAGTATCACCTGAGATTTTGATCTTAGCCATTCTGACTGGTGTGAGGTGTAATCTCAGAGTTGTTTTAATTTGAATTTCCCTGATGACTAAGGATGTTTAACATTTCTTTAGGTGCTTCTAGGCCATTCCAGGTCCTCAGTTGAGAATTCTCTCTTTAGCTCTGTTCCCCATTTTTGATTGTGTTATTTGATTCTCTGGAGTCTAACTAACTTCTTGAGTTCTTTGTATATATTGGATATTAGCCCTCAATAGCATGTAGGATTGGTAAAGATGTTTTCCCAATCTGTTGGTTGCCATTTTGTTCTGTTGACAGTGTCCCTTGGCTTACCAAAGCTTTGCAATTTTATGAGGCCCCATTTGTTGCTTTTTGATCTTAGAGCATCAGCCATTGATGTTCTGTTCAGGATCTTTTTTCTTTGCACATGTGTTAGGAGCTGTTCCCCACTTTCTTTTCTATTAGTTTCAGTATATATGGTTTTATGTGGAGGTCCTTGATTAACTTGAATTTGAGCTTTGTACAAGGAGATAAGAATGGGTCCATTTGCATTCTTCTACATGTTGACCACCAGATGAACTATCTAAAATTCTTGAAAATGCTGTCTTTTTCCACTAGATGGTTTTATCTCCTTTGTCAAAGATCAAGTGACCATAAGTGTGTGAGTTTATTTCTGGTTCTTCAAGTCTATTCCATTCATTAATGTGTCTGTTTCCATACAAATACTATATAGTTTTTTATCACTACTGCTGTGTAGTACAGCTTGAGGTCAGGGATGGTGATTCCTTCAGAAGTTATTTTATTGTTGAGAATAATTTTTGATATCCTGGGCACAACAACTCTGGAAATCAGTCTTGTGGTTCCTCAGAAAATCGGGCATAGTATTACCTGAGGACATAGCTATACCTGTACTGGGCATATACTTTAAAGATGCTCCAAGGAAAACATGTTCCACTATGTTCATAGCAGCCTTATTTATAATACCCAGAAGCTGGAAACAACCTAGATGTCCTTCAGCAGAGGAATGGATACAGAAAATGTGGTACATTTAAACAATGAACTACTACTCAGCTACTAAAAACAATAACTTCATGAAATTCTTAGGCAAATGGATGGAACTAGAAAATATCATCCTAAGTGTGGTAATGCATTCACAAGAGAACACACATGGTATACATTCACTGGTAAGTGGATATTAGCCCAAGGTCGGAATACCCATGATACAATTCAAAGACCACATGAAGCTCAAGAAGAAGGAATATGAAAGTGTGGATGCTTTGCTTCTTCTTAGAATGGGGACCAAAATATTCACAGTTGGAAAAACATAGACAAAGTGTGAAGCAGAGACTAAAGAAAAGGCAATCCAGTGACTACTCTACCTAGAGATCCATCCCATATACAGTCAGCAAATCAAGACACTATTGTGGATGCCAAAAAGTGCTTGCTAAGTAGAGCCTCATATAGCTGTTGCCTGAGATGTTCTGCCAGAGTCTGGCAAAGATTAGCCTCACAGCCAATCTTTAGACTTAGCACAGAGTCCCCAGTGATGGAGTTAGAGAAAGGACTGAGTGAGCTGAAGGAGTTTACAAACCTTTGGAAGACCAACAATAGAAACCAATCAGACTCCCCCCTCAGAGCTCCCAGGGATTAAACCACCAACCAAAGGGTACACATGGAGGGACTCATGGCTCCAACTGCGTATGTAGCAGAGGATGAACTTTTCTGTAATCAATGGGAGAAGAGGACTTTGGTCCTGTGAAAGCTCAATGCCCCAATGTAGGGAATGTGGGGATGGGGAGGCGGGAATTGGTGGGTGGGGGAGCACACTCATAGAAGCAGGGGGAGGGAGGATGGGATAGGATGTTTCCAAGGGGGAAACTGGGAAAGGGGATAACATTTGAAATGTAAACTAAGAAAGTATCCAATAAAAATAGTTATAATATAAAATACATTTTTGAGAATAATGTTTGGTATCCTTAAAAAATGCCATAAGAACTTTTAATGTAGTGTAATTTTAATTCTGTAATTCACACATAAATCAGGAAACAGTTTTCAAACTTAAAAACTATGAAGTGAGTTTTTTGAGAGTGGTTTTGGAGTGAATCATTCTTTAATTTGCACATAATAATGTGCACAGAATCAAAATTTAATTCATAAAACTCAGGTCATGGAGCTGCCTTTACTTAATATTTTTTATATTTTTAATTCTATGAATTCTTTTTGCCCTATTTTCCCCACGTTTCTTATATATGACTTATTTTTAAAAGTGTGTGATAATGTGAGAACAGTGCTCAATCATGAGTATCTCTGCAGTAAAATAAATTTGTTTAAAATATTCTGTAATATTAAAAATGGTGAAAGTAAGAAGAAAACATTTATACATGTTTGTACCACAGAAGGATGTATAAAGCATTGTAACTTGCAAGTCCCCACGGATACATTAGGACAATATGTCAAATGAAATATAATACCCTAATAAAAATAGCAAAAATTAAATCTTACATGAACAACTAATAACAGCAACTTATATTTACACATCGATAACTTACACTGTGTTCTCATTTTCTAATACATATTTATTACATCTCACATATCATATTTAATTGTAGTTATATACTAGTAACAGATTAAACAATTTGTATATGTAGTACATATTATATATTACATATATTTATACATTGTTTTAAAGGATCAGCAACATTTTATAAAATGTAGCTATATTAACAAATTATTTTGATAAAGTTTATACATATCTATTATATTTGTATAAAGTCTAGGATTCTTGTGGGAAAGAAATAAAAGGCATATTCAGTCTTGCCTCTTTAAATTTGTGTCATTTCACTTAATAAGATGATCTTCAGTTTCATCCTTTTTTCATAAAACATTATTCTACATCATTAGTAAATAAAAGACCTCATGTATGTATAGAACATTTCCTTATCTCTTCATCTATTTATGGACACATTCATTGGCTTCATAACATGTCTGCTATGAATAATACTGTAATACATATGAGGATACACGTATGTCTCTGTTAATAAACTTTTAATCTCTGAGTTTACATCTGAGGATGGTAAAACTAGGTTATCTGATACTTATATTTTTAAGTAAAAATAGATTAATTTATTTACCTTATTATATATATACCTTATTATATTCCTTGCATGTATGTCTATGCTTCACATACATACTTCATCTATAAATAAATCAAGAGTGCATTGAATCACCCAGAACTGAAGTTACAGGTGTTTTGGTACTGCAATGTCAGCTCTCAAACTGGAACCTAGGTCATCTACAAGATTAACAAAGTGTTCTTAACCACTGAGTCATCTATGCAAATCATTATTTCCTTTCTCATTTTAGATTTGTGCTAAGGTGTGTTTAGTGATAACCGTACAAAATCAAAACCATTGCATAAGTAGCTAATTGTTTAGAAGTAGAGAATATAAGCACTTGTGTCACATACTTTTGATATAAAGAGCTATTATTTGGATATATATATATATATATATATATGATTTTTATATACCCAAATTAATAGGCTATTGGTCTTAATTACTAATAAATGTTTTGACACATGTTGAGATCATGTGACCTTGGCCTATTGAACATCCTTTTATATTGAAGGTGTCATTAAATGTTACCTCTTCCTTGAAAAATATTGCCAGTAAGAATATCATTTAATCAAAAATTGATTCCATTAGAAATATTCAGGTGCATGTAATATGTAAATGTGTATGTAGGGAGCAGAGGAATCCATTAATATTTTAAAACCTAATTGGATATGTTTAGCTGACAGGGACACTGGAATGTGAAGGTCCATAGTCTCATCCCAAGGGAAAAATGTAAAAGTTTATCTTTGATGCATGGGTGAATGGTGAGATAGGATGAGGCTTACCAAATGCTAGTGCTTATCCACTATACTTACCATCCCCTTATTTTTAAAATTGCAAAAAATAATCATATTATTTATGTAGTAGAAAGAACAAGTTACAGTCCCAAAAGAAATACACAATTATTGCCTTTCTTATGCAACTTTATTTAACATTATTCCCTCAATATTAGCAATTCTGAATAGGATGAGGTAAAATATATAGGTAGTTTTAGTTTGTATTTATCTGATGGTTAAATTTTTGACCATTCTTAAAACAATATTTATAGTCTATTTATGAATCTATTTTTTGTAGAATTATTTTGTAGATTAATATTTTAATTATTTATTGCTTATTGATATATTTATTTATATATTGCTTTAGAATTGGATTTCTGAGCTCTATATTTTAGATGTTTCTTGTTTGTCATGATAATTTTTGTTCTCTGCTGTACAGATTTTTGATCTCCTATCATCCCATTGGGAAATCCTATCTTTTATTTGAGAGTTCGAGGTGCATCTTATAAAGTGTTTCTATACCTATACATTGTGTTTTTTGCCATATGATTTTTTTCTAACAGTGTCAGGATTCTTGGTCATACAGCTAGCCATTGGTTCATTTGTGTGTGTGTGTGTGTGTGTTTGTATCTATGTGTGTGTGTGTATATCTGTATGTATTTGTGTGTTTATCTGTGTACGTATCTGTGTGTGTATGTGTATATGTATATAAAGGCTAGATGCCGATATCAGGTGTATTTTATCCATGATTTGCATGATACAATGCCTTTTCAAGAAACTGGAGTTCAGATATTTGTCTAGAATACCTGGCTAGCTGTCTCTGCTCTGAAGAACTGATGTGCACTACTGGTTCTGAAGTTTCTACTCATGACCTCGGGTTTTCATGGAAGGAATTTTACAGGCTATACCATTTCTCAAGTCCAGATATTATTATTATTATTATTATTATTATTATTATTATTATTATTATCTTCAAACCAGTTGTTATCCCCTGCTCAGTCCCACTTTCTGACTGTTTCAAATCGAAAACTTCTTACCCTGTTTCCAAGAGTATGTCCTCTCCCCTCCACCCCAACCCCACTAGACCATGCAGTCCTCTGCTGTATATGTGTCAGGGGCCTCATATCAGCAGTTGAGACTGCTGGTCTTCCTATGGTGTCATCATCCTCCTCATCTTCTTTAAGATTACTTTTTAAAAAGATATTAAGCAGGATGAGTGTTATATTGCATTCTCTCATGCCTTTCTTTTGTTTCATATTTCTAGCTCTAAAATCAAGAACAGTATTGAAAATGATTAGATTCTTGTGTTCTCATTCCTGCTTTACTAGAATTGCAATTAATTCATCCTCATTTATTATAAAATTACAGTAGGATTACTATATACCTTTCACATACTGAACTGATTCTTCTATTAAAACTACATTTAGTGCTTTACCATAAAGAGGTGACAGACTTTGCTAAAAGCCATTTATTAATGTTAATGTGATCAAGGGATTTCTTTGCTTTCATATGCTTATGAGATATATAACATATATGGATTTGAACATAACAAAACATAATTGCATTCATGGAAAAATCACTTAGTCATGACAAACTATCTTTAAAATATGATGTAGAATTCAATTTGCAAGTATTTTGTGATGATTATTTTTCATTCAACATCTTCAAGAAGGTGGTTAGACGTCTAATTTTCTTTCCTTGTTAGATCCCTGTTCTCATTTGTCATTGATTTATACTGGATTTGCAAAAATTGACAGATAACATCCCATCAGCATTCAATTTTATGGGATAGTTTAAGTTTGAATAGCTTTTGGATTAGTTCTTCATTAAAGGTCTGTTAGAGTTAAGTAATAAATTCATCCAGACATTGTTCAAAGTAAAGATTTAATTACTCATCCAAATTCATTGCTGATTATAGAACTGTCTGAAATTTTTTTAATGTTGGTTTAATTAAGATAGATCATATGTGCCTACAAATTAAATCAGTTCTTTTAGATGATCCATTATATTAAATGTAGATTTTCAAAAGATGCCTGGTGTTACTAAACATTTCATTGTATTTTGTTGAAGCATCTCAATTTTTGCTATATTTTATTTTTAGTTTATGTCTTTTCCAATTTATTCTTTATATATTCCACATAATCTACTATGTAATAATTTATTTTTATTTACTTGATTATTAGTTTGAACTTATTTGCTGTATTTTTCCCTCCTCCCAGTCATTATATGAAATACTAATATTTTAATAGTCTTGTGGTCAGGGAGACTTCCCTGAGTTTGTTTATTTTCTTTAAATTTTCTTACTCTTAATTGGTCATTTTATTTTAGTATGGCAATAGAATCATATTAAATGTTTGGTATCTATAAACATGATTTTGTTTTAGAGAAAATTCCAGGCTAATGATACTTCTCAGTCTTTAATATGGCTGTAATTCAGACCTAAGGCCAAGAATTCATATTCTGAAACACACACATACACGCACACACACAGTGTTGACATTTTTCTACACATGCAGACATTTGCACATACTCTTAGAAGCAGATATGTTCATAGATATACAATTTTACTAACAAATACATTTGCATACAACATTTTGTTCATTCATTCTTTCTCATCCTCTCTTTTTCTCTTTGTATCTGAATTTGTCTCTTGCTTGTTCTTTCTCTCTCTTACACACACACACACACACACACACACACACACACACACACACACAAAGAATAAAGAAAATTATAATGCCCTCTATGGAGAATATGTATTTTGAAATTTTATGGTACAATTGTCTGTAGACATCTGCTAAGTCTACTTAATCTATAATGCCGTGCAACTCTGATATTTCTTTACTACTTTTAGTGCATGATTTGTCTAATATTAAGAATTATCTATTAAAATAACCTTCTATTATTAGATTGAGATTACTTTGTCTCTTTCCATCCAATAAAGTCTATTTCAGAAAATTATGTGTATCAATTTTCAGTGCATAAATCTTAAAAATTGTGGTATCCTCTTGACGAATAGTACCTTTATCAACATGAAATACCCATCTGCTCTCCCGACTAGGTTTAGTTTGAAATCTGTTTTGTCAGGTATTGGCACATAAACAAACATGTTTTTCTTCTAATTCTATTTCTGTGAAATGTGTTTTGTGACTTTTCAATGTAACTGTGTTTGTTTTTCTCTACAATGTTCTTTTTTTAAGCAACATATTTTTGTTGCTCTTTGTTTTTATTTTAACACATTATGATATGCATGTTTGATTACTAAATGGAGTCTATTAAATATTTATAATTCCTATGAGTAATGTTCATTATTCCCTATCATTGGAAATCACATAATTAATAATACATTCGTGGTTCATATTTGTCAATCTATTACTATCTCATGTGCAATTTTGGCTTAGTTATAAATTAGAGATTTTTTTAAAATGCATTGATTTGAGCTAGTAGCTACTGACATTTAGATCTTGATATTTAGTGTGGCATTTCTTCATGGCTTAAGAAATTTCTGCTGAGAACTCTTGTTATCACAACATGTGTCATAGTTAGGATTTCTATTGCTGGGAAGAGTAACACCATGAACACAGGAACTCTCAATACAAAACAGCTAATAATTGGCATTTCTCCTACATTCAGAGGCTTAGTCTATTTTGAACATTGTGGGACACAGGCAGACATGATGCTATAAAGGTGGTTGATAGTTCTACATCGCCATCTGCAGGTAGCAGGAACAGAGAGTGAGCCACTGGGCCTAGCTTGAGTTTCTGAAACCTTAATGCCCACTCCCTATGATACATTTCCTTCAGCAAGGTAACACTACAGCAAGGTAAGTGAGAGAAGAATATACATGTTCCAATTAAGGATGTTCCAATAAGGCTAAATGTCCTGATGTTTTCATATAGTGCTATTCTCTAGTAACCTAGGGGTGACCTTTTCACTCAGGTCACCATATTTTACTCCCTGGCACCCACAGGCTTATAGTCATACCATAATAAAAAATGCATTTAATCTAACATCAAAACCTCCCACCTGAACACAGTTCAACATTTTTGATACTTATAACAATCTTTAAATATAATCCCCTATAAAATCAAAATGAAAAAACAGATCTCATACTTCCAACATATAATTGCACAGAATATAAATTACCATTCCAAAAGGGAGGGCCAGGAGCATAATGAGAAAATACTGGACCAAGTCAAGACTGAAAACCAGTTGGGCAAGTTCCAAGTTCTGCATCTCCATGTTTAATATCAAAGTACTCTTCAGATCTCCAATCCCTTTCTGCTTTGTTGACTGCAACCTGTGTTCACATTGCATCATTCTGTAAGTCTGTTTCCACACCCTATATACAGTGTTCCTTCCCACATAGTGACATTTCCAACATCTTAGGGCCTTCAGAGCAATACAGGCTTCCTCTTTACAGCTTCATATAATGGTCACTCTAGACCTCCATTAAAGGAAATCTCTGATATATCTCTGGTCTCAGTTGTGTTTCTTAGTCATTAAGGAAGGTTCTATAACTTCTTTCTTTTATTCTTTTTTTTTTTTTTTTTGGCTTTTCGAGACAGGGTTTCTCTGGCTGTCCTGGAACTCACTCTGTAGACCAGGCTGGCCTCGAACTCAGAAATCTGCCTGCCTCTGCCTCCCAAGTGCTGGGATTAAAGGCGTGTGCCACCACCATCCGGTTCTTTCTTTTATTCTTGATTCTAAAGTCAGAACCATGTGGTTGAAGTCGCCTAGCTATGCTGCTTGCTTATGCTGAAACATGACACTCTCATTTAAATACATTTTAAAATGTGTCAAAGTTAGGTTTTTATTCCTGTGAAGAGACATAATGACCACTGCAACTCTCATAAAGTCAAATATTTAATTGGAGCTGGCTTAGAGGTTTAGTCTATTATCATCATGGTAGGACACATTACAGCCTGTGGAAAGACATGATGCTGTAGGTGCTAAGAGTTTTACATCTTGATTTGAAGGCAGCTAGGTGGTAACTTCCCTCTGTAGATAGCCGGGAGGAGACTACATTCCACATAAAGTGAAGCCTGAGCATAGGTAACCATAAGGCCTGCCTAAATAGTGACACACTTCTTCTACCAACGCCACACCTCCTCTAATAAGGCAACTCCTCCTAAAATTGCCATTCCTTATGGCCAAGTATTCAAATATATGAATCTATGGGGCACAAACCTACTCAAACCACTGTAACAAAGTTTCTTCTTTCAATGTTTTCTTCACTGCTTAAGCTTGGCTGTTGAAATTCATCCTTAGATTAGGCTGAACTGAAACTTAGAGCTCATCTTGCATCTGTCTCCAGACTGTTGTCAATGCTATTAATTTATAACTATTCAATTTAGCCTTAGTCAATTTTTTTGAACAGATCACCAGGCACAATTTTCAATACCACTTGAATTGAATGGAACTCAATATAAATTCAATCTCAACTAATAAAGGTTCCTGTAATAAGAAAAGATAAAAGTATATCATTAAAAGAATTGCTTGTTCATCTCCAATAACAATTGGATATATGTTTTAAAAAAGAAGACAATATTGTTGACAGTGTGATACCAGATATGAATTATGGGAATGGAAATTCATTCTATCTAAAAGAAATGCAGAGAAAGGATGGAACAGTGACTAGAGGAATGTTCAACCAATAACTGTCTCAACTTCAGATCCATCCCATTGTCAAGCACCAATTTCTGATACTATTAATGATACTCTGATATGTTTACACAAGGAGACTATCATAACTGTCTTCTGAAGGGCTCTACCCAGCAGCAGACTGAAGTAGATGCAGAACCACACAGCTAAACATGGATGGAGATCACAAACCGTCATGGAAAAGTTTGGGGGAAGGACTGAAGATACTAATAGGGATGAGATTCCCACAGGAAGACCAACAGTGTCAACTAACCTGGACCCCTGGGAGATTTCAGATACTGAGCTACCAATGAAAGAGTGTACACTGGCTAGACTATGGGTCCTGGCACACACTTAGCAGAGAGCTGCTTTGTCTGGCCTCAGTGGGAGATGTATCTACTACTGCAGAGACTTTATGCAACCTAGTGGGAGGATACCCAAGGGGACCCACCCTCTCAGAAGCAAAAGGAAAGAGATTGGGAGAGAAACCCTGTGAGAAGTGGACCTGGAAGAGACAGCATTTAGTAAGTAAATAATAAATAAATTAAAAATGAGTAAGATTTTCAATTAGTATTAGAATCATATAGGAAATAGAAGAAAAAAGACAAATAGAAAAAATGATTGGATGGTAAATTATAAGGTTCTATTTAATGCAATGAGGACTCCCCAAACAACTCTGGCTTACCTACATCTCAGACTGTGATTTCCCACAACTGGATCCTTGCCTGTGCTCTTCCCTACCTACCAGCACCTGCACTGAAAACAGCATGGGATAAACTCAGTCTAATTCCCTATGTTCTGCCTCCCCAAGTGACTGTGCCCAGTGGGGGAAGAGATGAGGGCCTACAACTCTACACCTCCTCACTTTTATGAATTATCTCTTACTATGAGTAAAGTGTGAATCATAAGAACCTCTCTTTGTTTTAAGATAAAGTTTCAACCTTTTGCATTATCTACTTATGTGGAGCAGAGCACTCCCTAGTAGTGGGTAGCCCACAAGAAGTGAACTTAGACTCTGTAAAGAGTAGATGATCAAATCTTCTCGTATATTATTTCCACGTCTTTCTGTGATATGGGAACCTGTGTTTACCACTACAAATTTCCTTATGGCATAGCTTTTACCCACTGGACTTTGGATTGTGCCCTAAAGAGTTTTTCAATGACTAGGTGTCAGCAAACAACTATGGTATGTGTTGCTCATTCTTATCTGTTATAAAAAAATAGTTTGTATTGTTATTTTTTGATCACAAGAAATAACTGACCAATTACTATATGTTGTTTTTGTGTTCTAAATTTTAATCAACTATAATATATATAAGTACCAATATGACCTAGTAGAGAAATTTGGCTACCAAATATCAATCTACATCCATTTACTTACTTTTTTCCAAAATGAAAAACTCAACTCTAAATTTGGTCTCTATGGAATTAAATAATTATAATGGTTATACATAAAGTAAGTTTAGAAAAAGACTTAATTCAAACTCACAGCCCTGTTCTACACAAGTCACTGTTAAAGTATTAACCTAACAAACAAAAGGATCTGACTTTGGTACCTAGAACCCATATAAAAACTTCAAACATAGTCATTCTTGTCTCTAATTTCAGGGCTGGGGAGAATGGAATAGATAAATTCTTCAAATTTGTTGCCTGAATAGTCAAACCAATATGGACAGTTACAAGCCAGTGAGAGACACTGTCTCAGACTTGTGTAGTTAAAAAGCTTTTTAAAAGCAAATATGAATAATACCTAAGGAATAACACATTACATGAAACTTAGTTCTACACACACACACACACACACACACACATGCATACACACACACTTAAGTACTAAAGCCCTCTCTTTTTTTTCTACTTGTTCCAAATATCATGGATATTTGGTGGAAATGTTCTGTGTTATTATGTATCAAATTTTGAAAGCTACATTTCACATACTCAATATTTAATCTTACTTATAAAATTCATATTGTCTTCAGAACACACAGATGTCCACACAGCTTCAGTTCTATTCAATGTCTTGTGTACAGACTTCTATGTACTCACTCAGTATGATACCAGACTGTTTTTTACAGAGATTGGAAAAAACCAATAGTATAATCTGATAAAAAGAGACCATTATCTAAGGACAGAAATAAATCTTATTAATCAAAATGAAGCAATTCAAGATAATGCTTTGTTATATGACCAGAGAATTTATAGTTATCTACTTTATTTTCCTCTTTTTGTGGCACTCTTGTGAGAAAACTACATCCTGAATGTTAACTGATGTGCTCTTCCCAGGAAGTATATTTACATTTCCAACTTTTTTCCTTTGAGAGGTATTCTCAATCATAAGCCGCATAGAATCCTAAGCAAAGATTATCAAAGAAAGAGTAGAGAAAAAGAACTTATGCAGTTTTGTTGTTCCCCTTATTGAAAATTTCAATATAATAATAAAACATAAAAAAGTATATTTAAAATCTTGTCCAGATCATGTTTCCCTTCCCTAAGGCCAGGAAAATTTCCCATGGGCCTCTATGTGTGTTTATTGTCAAATTGGTAGTGGGATAGTTATAAAGAAATACTGAGAAACCACCAATATGTCCCGGGAGAATCTGTGGAAGACAGTATTGACAAACTAACAAAACAGACAACTCTCAGTAGATCACATTTTTCAAAGCTTTCTTAGGACTAGATATTCTAGCCTTTTATCAGATCCTTCTATAGGAACTCAGTCTCTACATATCATTGAAGGATATCTATAGTCTATCTTCAGAATCAACAGTGTTTTTATTGTAAATTGTAGTCAATAAATATTTGATGATCACAGAGAAAAACATTTGTAAGATGTCTATAACACAGAAGATAATTTTCAATTTCAAGACACTACTTAGAGTAGAACATTTCAAATAACAAAAAGGAGGATGTCATAAAGAGTGAATTTTTTCCTTCATGTTCCATTAAACCTGGAAGGAAGACAAAAATATCTCTTTTTCATGTTCATATGTTTTTCTTAGATTTGATACATTATGAAAGGTTTCATATATGATGGGTTAAAACTCCTGTCCTGGGATGAAGAAGGCACCCAGGATTCAGTGGGGTGACCTTGGTGTAACTCACAGGATTGGGGAAAGACAGGGCATCAAGTGGAGGAATGAAGTTGCCATTCCATAGTCAAAAACTCTGACTCAGAATTGTTCCTGTCTAATAGAACAAAAATGGAGAAGAAGCTGAAGGTGAGGAGGTCCAGTGACCAGTCCAAATTGGGATCCATCTCAAAAGCCTCCAAGGGCTGACTCTATTACTGATGATATAGTGTGCTTACAGACAGTAGATTAACATGGTGGCCCTCTGAGAGGCCATATCATCAGCTGAATGAAACAGATGCAGATATCTATACCCAATTATTTAACTGAAGTCAGGCTGGAAGAACCAAAGGAGGAGGAGAACTCCATAGGAAGACCAACATTCTCAACTAACCCAGATCCCTGAGAGTCCACCCTTACTCACACTTACTTCACATTTTCATTTAACCTAATAATAACTATACATTATAATAAGGATGAAAAGTTTGTTATCATATCTTTAATTTAAAATTGAGCATGCATAGCATTCTTCTCTTTGTCACTTATTTTAACTAAATCTGTAGCATTGAAATGACACAAGTTAAACCTAATTACACGGTTGTTCCATTTAGCACTTTCTCTAATTCTTACAAATTAAAATAATTAACATTTTGTCTCTGCATAGTAAAAGACACCAAAATGTATGAAATTAGTCATTTAATTTAAGTCTGTATGTCAGAGGTAAAACATACTTTTAAATTACCAGTTAATTTTCCATAATAAGGACATAAATCTTTCAAAAATCTAGATTAAGTTTAAGCTATACTGAACTATTCTGAAGTCCAAATCTAAAGTGACAGTACTGTAAATAAAGCAATCAATTGAATATCAAGTTGTGAGGAGAATGTATAATGCTATGCAATAATATATACATCTATGTATATTATAGATATGTAGTAATTTGCCTATCAACATACATATTAATCTATTTCTAATTTTACTCTAATGTAAATTGCAGAACATTCTACTGAATATGAGTTTATCTGAAAGACCAATAAAAGTTTTATGAGGAGTTAGCTCATTTTTGTCAAATGTAAATTACTTAATATAGTTATTCAAATTCAGCAGACAAAAGTAAAAAAGAAAAATATAACCAACAATGCTAAGGAATTAGGATATATTTTCAGTGTTTAGATTATTTAAAAAAATTTTACTAGAAAACTAATTGCATAACATTTTAAATCAAATAGAAAAGTACTTAACATTAGAATGAGCAGCACCATACTTAACCTTTCTTTGACATAATTACATATACCCATATGTAATTACATACATAATTACATAATTACATTGAAATTAAACATACTTATAGTAAAAACTACTTTTCAAAACTAAAATTTAAATGTAGTAAAATATGCTTATCTTCTCAATGATCATTTCTTTCTATGAAAACGTTCAAAGATGTTCCTTCTAGTGTTTGAAAATACTACACTTTCAAAACTATAATCCTGAGCTATGCACAAACACATCATATCTTTTCTAACTATTGCTTAGTTCATGTAGATTTTACTCTCACATATATCCCCCTCCCCCATGAATTTCCTGGCCCATATAAGATCTATTCCTATACTAACTTCAGTTATAGGTTTTATGGGTTTAATAGCTATATGGACTATAATCAACGTTATGGATTGTAGGACGGCGAAAGGATAGCATAGTTTCTGGCCAATCACTGGCTAGATATGGCCTAAGACCCCGCAGGTTAGAGACCCCACAGGTTCCCCTGCAAGGGACTGCATACATTTCCCCATGCTCCTAAACTCCAGGCTCCTGACAGGAGTCTAAAGACCTCCATTGATCCAAGCCTTTCAGACATGTAGAACAATGCCCCTACTAGCCTCTCCACAGGTAGAGGGCATAACTACAGGCCATGGAACTTCAAGATAGATCTCCATATTAATGAGATACCTAAAGCCCAGAGGGCATAGCGAATTAATAATTCCTTCACAGACTCTCTTCCTTGCAAAAGGTATTTAACCTCAGGCCTGCCTTGAGAATATGGGGGTATAGCTTCATCCATTTTCTGCCATGACAATAAACATTTTAAGACCATGGACTATCTCTCTTCTTTGGGACCCACCTTGGGAAGCAATGGAGAAGATTTGCTTCCAGCCACAGAGGCCACCAACTCAAGCAAGCAAGTTGAGCCAGCCATGACCCAGCCAAGCAAGTCTCTGTGACCAAGACTCTCATTACAGCGGGACACATCTAGACCTTCTCTCCCTCCTCATGGTACCTCAGACTGTGTTCTCCCACCCAGAACAGAGTCCTGCTGCTTCTCATAGCCCCATGTCCATTCGGAGAATGCATGGAGTGAACACGGTCAAATTGCCATGACTCTGCCTCTCTGTGCCATGGCCTTAGCTTCTTGGTGGGGAGCAGACACTAGACCAACAATTCAACCCAACAAAGGACCCATGTGCACACTACAATCCACAATGTATTATATCATGTAGTGTGTTTGCCTGTATTATTACATAACATGGTGATCTTGGTTTCCATCCAGACTCAAACATATGACAGCTTGTCATTGTTTTTGATAGTATAATAGTATTTCATTTTACATTGATTTTGACTATTCATAATTTGGTGGAGGTTTAGGTTATTCCTAATAGTTAATTATTGTGTGGGGTACTACCATGAACATCCAAAATGCCCCACAGACATAATGCTCTCATTTCTTTAGAATAAATATCAAATGGTAGAATTGCTGGATCATATGACAGTTCTGTTCTTATATATTTGAGAGCTTCAGTCTTTATTCTGTATAAAGTAGAATCTGTATAACTTTGCATTACCAAGAAATGTTTATAATTGATACTTTTATCCATGTCCATGTTAACAATTTCTGCATTTAATTTTTGCAATATCCACATTTTAATATAGTTTTTGCATTTCATGTATATTTTAATATCACTATTGACTATTTTTTGTATCTCATTTGTCTGTTTGTATATCTTACTTAGAGAAATCCTCTTTGTGACTAGTGTCTATTTTAGTCGAATTATGTATTATTTTTTATACTTATGGGAGCTTATACATATTGTGGCTATTATCAGATGTGCAGAAAGCGAATAGTTTCTTCCATTACAGAGTTTATCTTTTTATCTCTAAATATTTTCCCTAGCTGTGCAGAAAATTTTGGTTTTATTGGAACATCATTAATTATTTCCTCATTCTATTCTATTCCTCATACAATGCACCTTGATCACTCTCACTTCCTGTTCCTCCTAGGTTTACACTCTCAACCTTGAGTTCTCACACCAAAAAACCAAACAAACAAATAAACAAACAACAGCACTGAGTCCAATTTTTGTTGTACATATACTTCTGGTATAAGTGATTACTCCTGCTTTCTGCTGGGCTTCTTTTCACATGGGATATCCATTTTCTTTCTTCACATTCAGACTATATGCATGTGTTCTTATAACCAAAATCAATTTTTATAAGAATTTTACATTTGAAACATTTGTTCCTATTTAGATATATATTTAAACTATATAAATTATTTCATTTACATTAATTATTGTCATATAATGCCAGTACATTCATTTGTACCCTATTTTCTAGTTTTACTATGCTCTCTGTAGTCTCTCCTCCTTCTTTCTCTCACTTTCTCCTTCACTGTATATTTTTGTATTTTTACATATATTTGATTATATTATTTTTGAACTTGAATATATAATTTTTGAATAATAGCAACACATGGACATAAAGATAAAAAACAATAAAAGAAATAAAAGCAAAGAGTATAACTCTTGCACTCCATGTCCTCCTATATTTAGACTTTTTGACATATCATTTTCTATCTTTATCTCCTATGCATTTTCAAAACATTGTAGTCTTAATAACTTTAATTATCATTTACTAGCTTAATACTTAAGATATAATGGTCCACACTCTGTTTTTTTTTTTTAAACATTGGAACTTTTAAAACCTTGTCCAAGTGGCAACCTAGTATATTGTTATGTGAAATGTTCTCTTCTTCCTTATTGATATCTAAGTAAATGAAGAAATTCCTTTGGCATTTCTTACCTATCTCCTCTGGAACAAAAGTCTTTAAATCTGCATTTTAAAATATTTTTCATGCATACATTGTTCTTCAATCTAATGTTTTAGGAGTCAAACTCATGTCACCATGTTTGCATTACCAGGGCTATTAAATCATTTCATTGTTCCTACATTTTTTCTTTTAGTATGCATACTTAATATCAGCAAACCTATCTATTCTTTCCTTAAAATGAAATTCATCTAAAACATCATTTGCTATTTCTGTGTACAGTGTCATGCTGATTCACATAAATATAATATTATCAGACTTCCTGCCTCGCCATTGTAAATACTGAGATCACAGACATGCATCATGCTTCCCAAGTGTTCATTTTTAGTGAGGGCTTTCTTCACAAACAGGTTTAAACTTGTAACCCTCAACTTCCACATTCATTAACACTTCCTTGATGTGATTTTCCCTACAGCATTTGTTCCCATCTGATATCTCTGCCTAGCAGTAGAAAATGCAGTTCTTCTCTAAAGAAATAATCTTCCATTCTGGGTCTCTAAAAAAAGGAAAACTCAAGTGGCTATGGTGTGGCTATGTTGAACTCTCAGCACTTACATGGATGAAGTAGAAAGAGAGTGACTTCAGGTCAGTTTCGGGTACAAAGAGAAATACTGAGTGACAGATAGGCAGATAAAACATTCCTCCCAGCAAATGAAATGTGCAAATTGAAAGCCACCAAGTACACAGAGAAAAAAATTGTGTGACTTTGTAATTTTCAGCATAATGTCTATGAAGACTCTCATTTGGCGTTCACAGTCACTTCCTGAGCCTCTTCCATACAAACATTCATTTTTCAAACAGAATCTCAAATGTCTGACTTTTTCCTACATTCTTATTACTTGTAAACTATTCAATTTGAAAGACTGGAAAATTTTTTATTGTGCTTGATTTATTCTGCTATTGATCCATTTTGATTTTTATATCTCTGACTGACTAGGATTCTAGCTAAATATTTTATACTTGATCTTTAAAATTGCTTCCAACTCTATACTAAATTGAGTTTTTGTAGTTTCCTTCCTTCCTTCCTTCCTTCCTTCCTTCCTTCCTTCCTTCCTTCCTCCCTCCCTCCCTCCCTCCCTCCCTCCCTCCCTCCCTTTCTTCCTTCCTTTCTTGCTTTCTTTCTTTGTTTCACTAGAATTTTTTTTTGAATGCTATTTAGAAGTCGTGTTCTCTTGTGGATGTATTCCTTTCTTTCACTTCTTGACACAACACATAAACACACAGACACACACACACACAATCAGATAATAGCAATTTATTTTGGATCTTTAGATGGGGTGTGGTTTTATGAAAAGTCTTGATATCTTTAAATATACAATATCAGCTTGCTGAAGTATTAGTTTTTCATATTCATCTTTCTATTCTAGCAGTATTTCTCTACCTCTGAAGAATTTAAAAGCAGCCTGATTGTTCCCTCTGAGACACAATAATTTCCACTATATTAGCACCAGATGGCAAACAAATTCTAGGTGTCTTATTAGTTTGCTGCAGGTTTTATTTCTTCAGTTTTAGCAGTAGTAGGGGAACCAAACCTTAGTAAGTCTCAGATACTCAACCGATGTACTTTTCACCATAAATTGGAATATCTTAAAGTGTTAGTACCCCAAAGATAGCCTGCATTATTTACTTTCAAGTTGATGCTTAATTAAACTCCTTTTAAAATCTTTTCTTAAAAATAGCATTTGGTTGGTTTAGCAAGGGCAGGAGAACACGATTGTTCAGCCACTGGCTTAGGAATCCTTGTAAGACATCCAATAGACATGATAGAGATATAATTAAACTAAAATTAAAATGTAAATTAAAATGTTACATGTTACATTACTGGAAAATGTCACTCACAGGAATATTATTAGTGGCAAAGTTACACTGGAGATAAATATATACCAATAAAAGTTCGTATTTTACTTAAATACTTTTTAATACATCCATATTATATATAATAAACTTTCAATTTTTATCTTCTTGACTCCTTTTCCCAAAATGTAACAATGTATTAGCATTAAATATTTAATAATTGCCTGAAACTATACACATTTTATATGCCAAATGGATGCTTATAGTGTAACAATAGGTGATTTGACTTCAAAGTTCTTGTCAGCGTTTAATTCAGAATATAATCTCCAGAGATCATGAGGACAGAGAATTTAAATGGGTTTTTAAAAAGCAATAGGGAAAAGCAGAAGCACTTTTATATACATAGGAGTTTTCTTTTGACCTTAGAACATCTTTGGAGGTTGCATAATGAAGTCTATTATGAAATGAACAACAGCTAAAAGGGCACTCATGATCCCAGGTGACGTCCTTTGTAAAAGGGATTCTATTGTCTATTCTATATTAATTAGGCTTGCTTGCTACATAGAAGTGATATTTTCCCCCTGTAGCCTCTCTTTGCTTGATATTGGCATTCAAAACTTTTCATAGTCACATATTTTATTTGAAGTAAGATTTTTAAAGAGACATTGATAATGTAAAGATTGTTAGTGAATATACAGTTGAAAATTTAAATTTAACCAGATGTTTGTTCAAAATATTCAAATATTTTCAAGTCTACACTTATTGAATGTGGTTCATATAGAATTCACTTTCTATGACAACAGTACATCTTACATACTAAAACATATCCCCTTGTTTCTATTTGGATGGGCTCTAAATCAATAGAAAATACCCCCTGAAGCAAAAAAGAGTTGATATATTTTTATTGTAAGATATAATCATAGAATAGGAAAGGAGTCCAAGAAAGTAAAGCTGACCATCTGTTCTGAGTGCACGATGTAGACAGAGCTTGTGGTAGTGGCCACCCACTGTTGGTTTGATTTGAGGGCCAGTACAGGGGAGGGAGCCCATCCTGTACACTGCCTGCAAGGCCAGGAACCAGAAACCAGATAAGTCAAAGACTTAGCAGAGAAGCAAACATGTCGATCTTTGTTTTTGTTTTTTTCATTTTATATCTTTTTTATCATTTATTTATTTATTTATTTATTTATACTCCAGGATTTACTTCCTGCCCTGGTCCACCCTCTGACTCTTTCACATTCTATACTTCTTTCCCATCCCCTAGTCTCCAAGAGGATGTCCCCACCCCACACCCACCACCCAGCCAGACCTCTAAACTCCCTGGGACCTTCAGTCTCTTAAGGGTTAGATGACTGAACCCAAGCCCGGCAGTCCTCTGCTGTATATATGTTGGGGCCTCATATCAGCTGGTGTTTGCTGTCTGGTTGGTGGTCCAATGTTTGACAGATCTCGGGGTAAACAAAATAATTCAGAATAATATTCTTCTATACTCATGGATTGGTGCCTTCTCAAGTTGTCATCAGAGTGGCTTCCTCCAGCAACAGATTATCAAGAAAAAGAGAATCCATACTGGAGGTCTACAATTTGTCCCTCCTTGTTCTTTTTCCTCTTTTTCTTAAAAAATTAATCATTTTATTCCCTTACCTTTCAGAGGCCAGGGACCCTGTGATGGAGGAGGAGAAATAAGGAGGAGGAAATAGGAGTCAGAGGGATAAGGAAGATGAGTAGAGGATGGAGCACCTCATTAATTAAGCAGTTTTCATATGGGCTCAGGGAGACTCAAACCACAATCACATGGCCTACATGAGTTTTCACACTGTTTATAGTACAGTTGAAAAGGAGGGTCAGATCTGCTCTTCTTGCTTAGTTTAACAAATAGTTAGAGAGTGGAGGGAGGGGAAACTATAATCAGAGTGAAGTATATTAAAATATCTACTAAAATCTTTGAAATTAGTTATTAGCAGCAAGAGGGCTCAGTGGGCAAATGCACTTGCCAAAGAACATAAGAACCTGAGTTTGATCTCCAGAATCTATATGTTGGAAGCAGAGAACCAGCTTCTGCTTGTGGTCATATGATGTCCACAAATGTGCTCCCTCAAAACACAAACATCAATAAAGAACAAATGGAAGCATTTAAAAAGAAAGAATGAAACTATTGGTCAGACCTATAGAAAGTCTATATATTTGCATTTACTTAAGAGCAGCTTCTTTAAATCGTTTTAAATTAAACCAATAGTCGGTATGGGTATTTTCATTATTTACTTAAACTTTCTGTTATTTTCATTCCATTCATTGTTTCTAGACTCTCAGAAAGTCTCAGAAAGGAACAAAACTAGCCATTGTTCTATCATTTCAAGGGTTCATCATTCATCAATAATATTTGTAGTTGTAGAACTGTATATAAAAATTCAATAAATATTTATATTTTTCTACCTAGTGTGACTAGTAGAAGGGCTGGAGATAAATTTGTTTTGATTTTGTTGTTCCTTTCACTGTCCTGCAAATGATTTATGTGATTCACTTCACTGGAAGCTTTCTCTTTTGGGTGCTACATCACATCTTGGAGAGACTAGAAATTTAGCTTTAATCTGCTTGTAAAAATTGCTAGATGTCCCAAAATTTCCACTTAAATCAAAATCAAAACCTTACATTATAATTATTAAAGTTGATGACAGATATAAATATCAACTTTTCAATTTCTTAGCATATTCAAATAAAATGTGAATTAGATACATGTAAAGCCAATATATCAATTAATAACTTTAAGATTTAGCACCAAGAAACTCTCAAGTTTTATTTTACAATATTGTGATTATAGATGACATCTAATATATAATTCAAAAGATAAAGGGCATGACTTTGAAAGGTATTGTCAGCATTCAAAGATGTTGATCTATAAGATAATTTAAGCATTGTAGAATGTTTATATGTACTGACAATCACATGGTAACCCTATAGCATATAAAACTCATGTTTTTATTTCTCAAATTTAAAATATTAAAACCACAGTATTTAAGTTTCAGTTTCAGAATAAATGTATAGATGCATTTCTTTTTCATTTTTAATGATTAAAATATGATTAAATAATTTACTTTTTTACTTTCTTCACTCTACTAAGTAAACCCCCATATAAGTCTACTTCTTGCTCTCTTTAAAATTGATAGATTCCTTTATATTAGTGTTCATTCTATATGTATATACATACATACATACATACATATATGTGTGTGTGTGTATGTGTACATGTGTGTGCCTTTACATGTACATATAGGTACATGTTTATGTATATACATCAATAGTCCTAAAAATGCACATATATTTTGAGGATAATATTTAAAAAGGCTGAGGTTCGGACCGACTATCTATATGGCAGTGGCTCTGCTTAGCTCAGACCACCATGCTCCACTGGCCTGAACTCAAGTGCTCCACAGCTGGAAGCACCCAGAGGCCATGCGTATGCCACAGCTAGAAATGGCCAGCCAGAAACTCTGGCCCTGGCACCCATAAGACACCATCATGGCAGTGGGCTCTGCCAATCTACTACACTGTTTCCACAAAGCTTGGCTGAGCCCAGAGCCATCTCGCCATCCACGTGGTACCTGGTAGAAGTGAGATTCTAAAGATTAATTATTATCCAAAGGCTTTATATATTTAGAAATGTTCAACTAACAATTTGCCCACAAAATTAGAGGTGTTTCCCAATATCTAACCTTAAGATTTAAATCATTACCCAGGACTGTTCTGGACCCAAGTGTGGTTCTCCATGGCTGCTACCCCTCTCCTCCTCTTTCTATGTCCTCCTCTTCCTTCTCTTCCTCTCCTTACTCCCCTCACATTATCTCTTCTCAAATTACTGAGTTTATTGTAAAATGTAGCAGAGTGTAGAGAAATATTCTGCTACACATATGCATACATAAACCTACACACAGACACGAGCACAATTACAGAAATGTGTGTGTTTGTATACTTGTGTATGTGTTCGTGAGTACATGTGTGTGTGAGTATGTGCGTTTACATAGACTTTTTTCTGTTCAGTCGGTTTAAACAGATTTTTCTATATGTGTTTTAGGAGTGACAATTTGGTAGTGGATTATCAATTAATATATTGTGCCTTTGGTAAGACTTTCTCCACTTATAGCATTCTTCGGTTGCCTGTAGTTTTTCAGATAGGATTGAGGCATCGTGTTTAAATGATCCATCTATCTTAATATGCATGTTTTTGTCCTAGTTCAGCACAAATTTTGGGAGCCATATTGCTGAGATCTTATTAGTGTAGGTTTTGCCATTACTAGGACACACAATCTTACAGCAAACGCTGTGATCATTTGGCTCTTACAATCATTTTTCTCCCACTTTTGCATTATTCCTTAAGGTGTGTGCACGCACGTGTGTGTAGTTTCCAGTGTGTATATCTCTATGTCTCTTTTTGTTACTTGTCCTTTCTTTTTGACTCTTTGTGTTTAATATGTTTAATTCAGATTTTTTATGTGTATGTTATCTTAATTTATTGTGTTTATTATATTTTCAATCCCTTCTTTTTTTTCTAATGAAAGAGAGCAAAAAAGAATTTGGGAAGATATGGAGTTCAGAAGGACATGTGAGGTATTGCATATGGTAGAAACATAAGCAGAATGTATTGTGTGGAAAAAATCTATTTTAAATAAAAACTATGTTCAAAAATATATTTCAGTTTTATTCAGAATAAAATAATTGAAAATTTTTGATGTAATATTAAAAATATAGGCTCAGAAAGAGGATCAGAACATTAATTTCATCCTTTGTAGATAGGAAATAGTTTTGTAAATTAACCACATACACTTATATTCTGGAAAAAAACATTTTATTCCTTTATTTCAACCAGGTGACTTTGCAAAAATAACAGGAAAGGGGGCATGCAAAGTGAGGTTTACAAAATCAGCATAAAATATGGAGAATGTTTGTGAGATTAGAGCAGGTTTATACTTTATGTGGCAGTTGGGAGAGTAAAATCTTGTTTTGGGAATGTAGAAGTAAAAATGTCTATGAAAGGTAATATCTATATCTGCATGTATAATAAACATGGTCTTTGTCATCTTCATGAGTTTTAACTAGAGTAGAAGAGGGGTTACAAAGTAAGCTGAAAATATAAAATACTCACACATACACACACACACACACACACACCTTATTTGCATATAGGATTCATATGTTTGTCATGATAATACTATCTGGCAGTGTGTATCACTACTTATTTTTCTTTGGAGATATGCTTAAAAATCTGGACCTCAATTTTCATTTAAGCCACATTCAGAAAAAGTTTGGTAAGGGGAGCATGGGTTTGGTTACTCATGCAGATACACTAGAATAGTTTTATTTTTGTTATCTTCCATCTAAAGCTAAAATTTATTTAAAACCTTTTAGTATATAGTTTATCATCAGTGAATAAATTCTGAGAAGTATGAATCTTGGATAAGAAAATCCTTGAGAGTGTTGAGGCTTTGCTTCTTACTGAAATGGTGTTATCGGAAACATACCACAAGAAATGATTTTGTTTTACTTCCTGGTTTAATCTAGATAACACTCTATTCCTCCTGGAAGGCAGAGAGAAGAATTATGGAACTATGCGATTTTTCTTATCAAATACTGGCCTTATCTTTGGTGATAATGGTATTTTTTTATCTGTGAATACTTCAAAATAACTGACTACAACATGTTTGTACATGTAAACTTGATTTTCATGGTTTAATACCTATCAAATTATTGGCATTTTGGTGTATTCAGTAAAACAAAATTCAGCTAAAAAATAGCTAAGTGAAATGTCATTTAACTCTATATAATTACATAATTGTGGCATGGTTTTCTCTTTTGTTTCAGTTCAATATTTTTACTGTATGAAATTAATTTTTTAAATAAAAGAAAAATTACAGTTTACTGTATATTTTTATACTCATTACCACAGTTTTAGATCTCATATGAATGACATCATCAACATATACAAGGAAAAAATTTCAATTCTTTGTCTTCCCTAAGCATTTCTCATATCACTGAAGCTAAGTCAGAGTTCAAGCATATTCCGTTTCTGTGAGGTCAGTAATTTCTAATCAGCCAGTTGTCTCTGAGAATGCCTGAGAACACAAGTATTTAATTCTTTAAGACAACAAAAACAAGCTTTAAATACCTTGTTTGTTGCATTTGTTGCTTGTATTTTTTGTTCATGTGTAAGTCTGAATGTTGATGGTAGTTGGGATCATAGCAAGTATCCCTTGTCATAAAGTGATCCTCCTGGATGCTTGAACTGCTTGAAGTTGTCTCCATTATTAGCAGCAGGATCTTCAGTTGTTCCCTCTGCCTTGATGCTGAAATGACCAAAACATACATGACTATTTGAAGGAAGTGTTCAGTTAAAAGTTCTTTGACTTCTGTCTCTCAAGGTACAGTTTTCTTTAGTTTGATATATAAAGGGCTTAATTATAGTTGTTTGCAGAGAGTTTACGTAGTATGCAATGGTGAATTGAATGGGAGCTGGATCAGAGATATAACGTTGCATCTTTCATCTGGCATCTACGTGTGTTTGATGCCTGTTTACATCCACCTGTACACATATGCACCTCTACATATGCCTTTATATATATCTCTAGCCACATGCATGAAAACATGAATAAATACATAAAAAATACTAGTGACATGCACATAATTAGAATAAAAAATAAAATTACTATTTAATTCTGGTGGCACATGTTTACTACCAGCCTCACCTCATTGGTTTGTGTTTGTAAATAAAACACACACACACACACACACACGTTTTATATTTTGATATGCCTTGAGCATCTCAATAGCTAGGCCACTACCTAACCTCCATGGTATTAATCCAACTCCTGCCAATAATTTCAAGTTATCATTTACTAACTTTTATATTCTATCTTGGGTGCTCTAGACTCAGAAGGCTGCGCAACTCTGGGCTATGCTTTCATGGATCCTTCATATCGCAGCCATGCCTCTGTTCTCCGCTCTTCTCAGACATGGTGTCTCTCCTCACCTCTCCTCCACAGTCTCCCAGTATTGAGGATATCTCCTCTCTCCTCCTCCTTCCAGTCCCTAGCCTGATAATCCTAAAGTCCTGCCTCTGATTGCCCTGCCCAGTCATTGGCTGCCAGCATCTTTATTTGCCAATCAGAAACAACTGGGGATAGGGTCCCTCAGTGTTTTTCATGCAAACAATTTTGAGAACCCAAATTAACATTAGAATACAAGCAGCATTAGACCAGTATTAGATCCACTACAAGAAAATGTGATGAAATAGAAAAAACAAAACAAAACAAAACAAAACAGTGAAACAAAGAATTGACCTTTGAAAAGGTTAAAAAAAAAACATAGAAGAAGCCTTAATAAAACCAAAATAAGAGAGTAAAGTCTGAAATCAATAAAATTCAAAATGAAAAAGGGAAACTACAAATCATACCAATAAAATTCAGAAAATCAGTAAAAATATAAATTGAAAGGCTATATTCAAAGAAATCAGAAAATGAATACCTTTCTAAACAAATAACATGTTTTTAATTGAACTAACAGGACAAAAACCAATATATTTGAAGCATGAATAAATGTCTCTCATGGACAAAATAAAATTCATTAAGTAGAACTACTTTCTGTTGAATTCTATCATAATAATAATAGTAATAATACCTAACATAAGGCTGCTGCTATTACTCATAAAACTTGAAACTGAATAATCACAAGCTCATTTACAAAGCTTGTAATACCTTGCTACCAAAGGAGAGAAACACAGCAACAGCTGTAATGGGAAATCATAGGCCAATTTACCTGGAGACCATAAATGGTAGTATTTTCAATGAAATTTTTAAAAACACAACACTGTGATAATTCACTATGATCAAGTTGGCTGCCTTCTAAAGCCACAAGAATGAAGAATATAAAATTGCCATTTTCAGTGTTAATTTTCAATACATCATGAAATGTCTTTCTATAAAGTACATCATCTTTTCTTCATAATATCCTGAGAAACAAAGGAGGAAAGAAACAACTGGACATAGAAAACATAAACCAAAGTGGCTGTAAATATTATTATAAATTGGAGAAAATTAAAACAATTCTATTAAAATCAAGCATAAGACAAAATATATACTTTCTCCATTCTTAATATAGATCTTGATGTTATAGAAAGACAAGAAATTACAACTAAATAAAGAGTTTACAAATATAAAAAAGAGGATACAAACTTATCTTTCTTTGTAGATAGTATGATCCTGATGTAATAAAACCTATACATTCTACGTGGAAGTTAAAAAGTGATGCAAATTTTTAGAAAATTAGGGAGATACCAAAATCAACAAATGAGTATCTGTTGTCTTCCTTTATGCTAATAACAGAGATGTTGAGTGTAAATTTAGAAGAATGATCTCATTCATTTTAGTTCTTCTTCTCTCCTAATAAGACAATTTGACTAAAATTATCTAAAAAATGTGAAGATCTGTTCAGTGAAACTTTTAAAACATGAAGGCAAGGTAAAGAAACTTAAATGTACATAAATCTATACACATGTAATATAAATATTAACTGGGAAAATGACAATTTTATGAAAGCTATATGAACATCAATATAATGAGCATAATAATGTAAATGAAATTATTAAAATCAAAGAAAAAAATCAATGGTATATTCCACATGAAACCATAAAGAGTACCAAAAATTAATCCTGAGGCGTATTCAACATTCTTATTTCAAATTATACATATAAGATATTCATAATAACAAAAGGTACACTGTACTGACACAAAAAGTCATATGTAGAACAAGAGAATTTAAGCTACAATTATAAAGCATGAGACTAAAGCTGTTGACATACAAAATCACAGAAGCATACATTGTATATCAAAATGTAGAAAAATATAAGTCGATAACAATCTTTCACTCTACAATGACCAATTCAAAATGGATTTTAAAACCCTTGTTCCAAGTTCTGAAACTCAAATGTTACTCCAAATTTAGACATGGTTAAGAACTCTATGAAAATTACCAAGTAGTTCTAGAAGTAATACTACCACTGAATAGGATCAGGTGCAATTTAAAGATTCTACACTGTCAAAAACAACAATCACACCCAAAAATTGTCTCCAAAATTATTTTTTAAAAAATACATCAGTGTCTTTCTCATCCATCACTAGAAAAGCTTTCTTCTTCATTAGGTGAAAAATACAGAAAATCACATCAGGAATATATGCAGAGAGTGACCTTGGAACAATCAATCCTAAATGAGATGTTTTCATCAAATCACCACCCACCCCCCGTTGGGGTTTAGGGGCTACTGTGAAATAGGAGACAGAACAATTGAAATTGTTGGGATGGAAGACACCAAGGAAACAATCCTTTTAGACACAATAGGGCAAAATCATATGTGAACTCACTGATACTCTGGTGCCAAGACCAGGGCCTTCACAGGTCTTAGCCAGGTGAGGTAGCAACTCCGAGCGGGGAAGAAGACAAAATTTAGCCATAGAAGTTATCTCCAATTGATACCTGTTGACAAAGAAAAAAAATAGGTTTTTTTTCAACAATGTCTTACTTAGTAGGTATCACACCACACTTAAGGGCAGGCCTCATGCCCAGAAGTAGATAAACAACACAAAAAGTTTTCTTCAAAGGTATATTTGAAGGTTTTCCCTTTTCTGATTTTTTTCTCCTGACACTTTGTCTAGGCTTACCCCTGTTTTTGAGGTGTTTCACTTATATATTATGGTTTCTGATTTTGTTCAGATTTCTTCATGTATGTCTGAATTTATGCGTGTTTCTTGTGTTTTTTCTTTGTGTATATGGTTTTTTCTGCTTGTTTTCTCCCATTCAAGATTGTCTTATTCTATATTTCATTCTTTTGCTTATGTATATATGAAGAGTTGTGGTATAAGAAACTGTAATCAGAATATAATATATATTTTTCCAATTAATAACAGATGAACTCAGTATCTCCCTTCTGTACAGACATAAGTACAAAAATCGGTGTGGAAGACTTCCATATATTTAAACATTTTTTCATTTTTTTTTTCTGTCCAGAGCAAACAATTCCAAGGATCTAATTGAAGTATGGTTATAGACTTTTTTCTCTACTGTGAAATTCAAGGTTTCTAATGTTCTTAACAGTTTTACCATACTGAAATCAACTAAAAATCTATTTTAGGTCAAAATGCATTATTATTTAAAGTCTGTCTCTTATAAAAAAAATTGTTAAAATTGTACAACATTGATTAAAGATTGAACAACCTTCATAAGAGAAACATTTTACACAGACATTTTTTACATATAAAATTGTTGGAAAATATGCTATTTGAGCACATTTTGAACTCTAGGAAAATAGTTTTATAAATTTAAGAAGAGAATATGTTACTTATCAATGACACCATTGGGAGATGGGTACAAGACTATGGTAGAGATAAATCCTTTCTTTTCAAGAAAAAATCTTTCTATATGTGAAAACAACATATTATATTCCCACTTATCAAATCAATGAAGATTATCTAAGGTTTAATATGTCAGTGAAGTGAGCTACAAATTGCTTAGCATGGTGTAACCCTATTACAATAATGTAATATTTCTAACAGGCAAATGCAAATCAATATATCCTTAAGATTTCATCTCAATTGGAATGTCTTTTTTTCAGAGAAATGTACACAAACAAATACTTCTAAAATACCAGAGGGAAAACATTTTTAAGTAGCTGACTGGAATGTAAATTTGTTTAACATCAGTAGAAATCTGTATGAAATAGTTTCAAAATCTTTTAGATTTAGTAGTTTCATTTTTATAAAACTACTCTATGCCAATGTCAAAATGGTGCTAGTAACTTTATCTGGAGGAATCTAATGGGATCCCGGCATTAAGCCTGTATCCAGCATTGAATTAAATTAAGTCAAATAATCACACTTCCTTTTATATCAGAAATGAGGCAAGGATAAACACTACTGCCTCTCATTACTAGATAATGTGCTTGAGATATTAGCTAATGTAATTAGACAACAGAATAACATAGAAAGTGTAATAACCAGAAAGAAAGTGAACAAAAAGCCACGTATCAAAGAAGGTAAAAATCGAGGAGTGACATCTGACATTCACATAGGCACATTTACATAGGCACACACATACACAGACACATAAACACACACACACACATACAGAGGGTGAGTGAAAGAGAGAGAACATGCATACTGATACACATATGACAATGTACACACATTTAGAAAACACATAAATAAAAAATGATCAATAAAATAAAACAAAACCTACAGTAAATTTTTTAAACATATTTTTGTAGCCTTACATAAAATTCTTTGGATAAGCTTCAATGGCTTAGCAGTGTTCTCCAGTAAGCTAATCTCTTTTCCTTTCATTACTATTTCAATGTTAGATGTAATGTCAAATTGTTGAAGTACTGAATTCTTTATCTAAGCAGGAAGTACAAACTCATTTCCAAGGAATATGTCAGTAGAACATAGGTTTATACGTTAATATCTATGTTATGTCTTTAGGAGGCATTGAGTTTCTGATATACATAAGTAAATTTTCATTGTATTTTGAAGCTATATCTGTGATGTTATCAGAAAATAGCCTTTATAATATACTTTGACATTAAAATACATATTAAAATAAACTTACTTTTATATTTCAGGGATAGTTATTTTTGTTAGAAATTCATGTATGAATGTCCAAAAGCATATAGATCTTAATAGGTGACTGAATGCATACTATACAAAGACTCTCTCAAAGCATCAGACAAAAAGAAGTAATAAACAGAGTTTTGTCTTTCAAGTAATTAGTAAGGTGGTTGTTGGAAAAGGTTAAGAAAAAGTGAAACATATCCACCAAATTTCATTGCTTCAGGTACATTTAAGGTTATATATAACAGGTTATAGAATTTCATTTTACAAAGAGTAATTAGGAATGCTCTTAAAATATGTTTGGCTTGCTACAATGTAATGCAAACATTTCTTTTTAAAATTTTGCTGTTAATGAAATATTTAGGCTTCTAGCATACTTCCTATTAAGTGGTCAATGTCTTCCTTTTTTGTGCCAGTGGACCAGGCAATTCCATATGAGATCAAATATATGGTGCATAATTTTTGTTTTGAATTGTGTCGTAGTTTTACAAATAATGATGTTAATTCTGAATTATCAGAAATAAATTCAGAATTATGATAGATAATACAACCATGTCTACATATTGTGACTCTAATTATATAGTTCAAAAACTCTAATAAAACCAAAATAATTACATATAACTCTATTTTTTCAAGAAAATCATATGGTCTTTGAATTACTTTACTTAGATTTCCAGACTTATAACCTGCCATTCCTGATTAACTTGTATTAATGTTTAATGGTAGCAAAGTCAGAAGTTGGTGTCAATTTTAATATACAAGGGAGAATCCAATTATTCTTTTTATGAAATGAAGTTGCTTGGTATTGGGATATTTGTTGCTAGTTTCTTTCAAATAATTGTTATGAGCAGTTTTGCAATTTTTTTAATTACCCTTAATGAAATTACTGCACTATTTGTATAAGGTACAAGTTCTATAACTTGCTGGATGTAAACTTAAGGGTATCTTGATTACTGCTGGGTCTATATCTGCTAATTGACAAAGTCTTATTCTTAATTTTCAATTAGAGAAGAATCCTTTCAACATAAGTTTTTAGTTCTTTACTCTGTTTATGTGCTAAGACTGTCCATTGTGAAATATTGGTTTTTTATGTAATGAGTCCAGGAGGAAAATGAGTAAATGGCAAGAGAACTAGAATGCAGTCAAGTTTGAGGTCTAGACTGTACATATTTGTATCCTGCGGTTTGTGCTCTAATGAAGTCAACTTTTTCTCAGCTTCAGCTCTTAAGTTTTATAGGTTTGTTTAATTTTGAATTAGCTTGCAAAATTTGAAACAAATTACTCAGAGCTTGATTTGTTAATTTAATAGTAGGTCATAAGCAATTAATATCTCTAAATAGTTTTAAAAGTCAAAGTTTGTAAATGATAACTTATCTGTACACTTTGTGGTTGAATCTTTTGTTGACTTAGTTTAAATCCTAGGTAGTTAATACAATCTCCTCTCTGTATTTTTCAGGTGCAATCTATAAAAGCATTTTAATCCAGCAATGTGATTTTTCTAAAAGAGACCACAACCAAAGATCTTCTAAGTATAGAATGATCCACCTTAATCTCTTTGACTGGAATACAAATGCACCCTTACTATACAGCTTTGATCCTATACAATGTTGGTAAGACAAGTGTGTAGAAAGAAGCAGTCATGTTTGAAAGTGATGTATAATTGAGGATAAGGCAAAGTGATAAATCAGAGAAAAATTTGACAGAATGAGTCAGAGACAAAGGATAAATCAAATTCTCATGAGAACTGACAGGACAGAGAGAGAGAGAGAGAGAGAGAGAGAGAGAGAGAGGAGAGGGAGAGAGAGAGAGAGAGAGAGAGAGAGAGAGAGAGAGAGAGAGAGAGAAAGGAAGATAAGGCAGTTTTACTGGGAG
The DNA here is from genome assembly GCF_004785775.1 of Grammomys surdaster. Classification (NCBI taxonomy): domain Eukaryota; kingdom Metazoa; phylum Chordata; class Mammalia; order Rodentia; family Muridae; genus Grammomys; species Grammomys surdaster. The sequence continues at coordinate 1,279,215 of NW_021604641.1, read as the reverse complement.
ACTTTTATAAACATAGGTTGCAGGTAAAGAATTTGAAGAAGCCAGAGATTAGAACAGATTTCCAGAGTTAGTTTGAGGTAAAGGACAGGAATTCTATGAGACTACAAGAGGAGTCAGTTTGCATAAGTCAGCTTGGTAAGGGTTTGGGGTCGGAACAGCTGACTTGAATTAGCCAGCTAGAGTTCAGAAAGAGCTCTGAAGAGTGTGATTATTTAGCAGTAAACCTAGAAGATGACAATTACATCTGAAAATTAAAGTTACTTTTATAGGAACATGTAAACCCAAATAGTCATAATCTTTTTTTTTGTTTGTTTCGTTAAAAATTCCCTCTAATGCATTTGCATCAGATAAATCAACAAAATATCATCCATATAATGTTAAATTACGGATTGACTATTGTTTATACATTCATTATAGCAGCTGCTGTACAGAATTTTGATATTGAGTTGAACTTTTAACAGTAATTAAGGAAGAGTATTCCCTTGGTATCTTCTCACATGGTGAGCATTGTTATATGTAATTATAGTAATAGCAAATTTTTCTTTATCTTGCACTTGTAGCAGAATAGAAAAGAATCGGTCTTTTATGTCTGCTATGGGCCATTCTTTTGATAATAGAGAGGGTTAAGGGATTCCATTCTATAATGGACCCATTTGTTGGATCGATTTACTCACAACCCTAAGGCTAATCAGTATCCTACAATTTTTATATTCCTTTTTAATGACAAATATAGAAAACTTCAAAAACATGTAGTCTTCTATACAGAGAGCTTCCAGCTGCTGTTGTATCATCTTTTCAAATATCTATAATTTTTCTTCACTCAAGGACCTTTGCTCTACTTACACAGGCTTGCAAATTAACCATTTGAAATGTTGTGTTATTGATTTCCTGGTAACTCCAGAATTTCTTATTTTTACAAGTTCAGCGCCTCTGTTGTTTATGGATGGGCTACTTTTGGTTAGGTCAAGGACAATGTTGTCTTCTGTACAATGCATGATATCTTTAATACCTATTTTAGACTTCTCTAATTGCTCTGTGCATCATTGATAAGAAATACCTGACTCCTGTTGTTTGTTTCCCGAGTACAAACAAACACTCTTAGGGAGTTACCTATATTTAAAGGTATAAAAGTAACTTTTATTTACCTGATGTAATTTTCCTCTCAGAGGCCTATTGCTGAAAGAGCTCAACCCATCTTACTATTTCTGAATTCTTGCTGGCCGTGGTAGCTCAGCTGCTGTGGCTCAAACTCCAACCTGACTGAATCAATATGGCTTGTCTCAGCTTCTTACTGAATTTCTGTACTTGGCATCAAACTAACTCTAGCAAATTCATTTTAATCCTCTGGCTCCTTCTTATTCACCTACCTCTGTGGACCTGCACAGAACTGCATGAATTCATGAATAAACTCATTTCCATTGTGCTCCCTTCATTCAACAAATTTATACATAACTGACTGAACTAAAATGACTGAAGAGAGCTGACTCACTCTCTCTCCCTGTAGTGCTCTTTACTTTTCTTTGCTCATGAGAGTTGGGTATATCCTATTTCTGACTAATTCTGTCAAATCATTCTCTGATTCTTCACAATGTCTGACAATTAATTAGCTGTCATTTTCAAACATGGTTGCTTCCTTTTATGAACTAAAATTAGCATCATTATTAGGGATTAAAGATTTGTACTAGGAGAATATCTGTATTCCAGCCATATCATAACATCCATCTATACTATAGATACTATATATATACTATACTATATCTTGTCTGAATTCTGGCCAGATCTTATACACTGAGAAAATGTTTATAAATAGAGAATGTTAATATTACAGCTGTTCTTCTGAATAATATGAGACAATTACTCCTGAAAATTAACCGCTGTTGAATCTTGTTGTCTCCCGGATCTTTGTCCTTTTCCACCATTATTGAAGATTAAGTGGTTCTTTACAATTTGGGGATACTCAGAAATGGTGAAAGAAGGGGGAAATTTCAGGCTATATTGCATAAGATGTGGCACAGAGAGCAATACCACAATGCTACTTGGAATTAAGAAATGATACAAGTTAATAATATGCTTTTGATAAAGTATTGATAGAATTTTAAAAACTATAACATGATATATAATATAGACGTATGTTATGATATGGCTGGAATACAGACATTCTCCTAGTACAAATCTTTAATCCCTAATAATGATGCTAAGTTTAGCATGTATATACATTATATATGTAAATGTATATTTATATAAGTAAATGTATAAAAATAAAGCTTTGTCCAACAAATGCATATTAATTTAAATTAGCAAAGAATCATAATACAAAGAAATTGATAATTGTATGTAGATCTAGATATTTTATAGTATAATAAATTAATAGAAAAAAATTTCACTGAACAGTTTACTTCAGAATGATGTTTCCTTACTTGTTTTAACTGATGAAGCTACCAATAAAGGACAGTAAGTTAATTTTTATTCAGCTTACACTTCCACATAGCTGTTCATCAAAGGACATCAGGAAAGAAACTGAAGCAGGGAAGGAATCTAGAGACAAGAGCAGATGTAGAGGCCATGAAGAGGTGCTGCTTAGAGGCTTGCTTGCTTAGCCTGTTTCTATAGAACCTAAGACCATCAGTACAGGGATTGAACTACACATAGTGGGCTACTCCTTCTACCACATTTATTAATTAAGAAAATGCTAGGCTCCTATCTGTAAGCTACCATTGCATTAGTAATAGTGTTAGGCCTTAGAGCCTCCCCTTGAGCTGAGTCCAACTTTGGTCATGTCACTGAACCTGCTATCCCTCAAGATCTTCTCCATTTTTGTCCCTGCAGTTTTTACAGACAGGAAAATTTCTGTGTCAGAGTTTTTGACTGTGGGATGGTAACTCCATGCCTCCACTTGATGTCCTGTTTTTCTACTAGAGGTGGACTCTACAAGTTCCCTTTCTGAATCGTAGGGAATTTCTTCTAAGTTCCCTCCCTTTGAGTCCTGATAGTCTCTCAACTCCTCGGTTTTGGGTAAAATCTAGAGAGTTACCCCACCTCCTACTTCCCGAGGTTGGCTGCTTTGACTCTTTCTGCTGGCCCTCAGATCTTCAGTCCCGTTCCTGTCCCTAGGCCTGTTACTATTACTGATCATCTGGAAGATCATTATGAGTTTGTAAAAACAAAAGCAACTGTTTAAAAAATACCCCTCAAATTCTTCATTCATTCATTCAATAATTTTTCTTCAGAGATTTTTTAAACATGAAATCTGTTTGGTTAATAAAAATATAAATTACAGAGGTAGGCAGCACTAGTGGATTTGTTGTTGTTTGGTTTTCCTTTTGTTTATTTTGTTTTCTTCTATATTAGAGTCTGGGCTAAAGTCATTTACATAGAGACCCAGCCTTTTGTCCTGTTCAGTTTGTTTTCTAAATGCTCTCCTGGGGCCTACAAGTGAAGATACAGGTTTTACCTAAGCCTGGTTTTTGTATTTCTCTGTGGTAATGCTTTGTAGATTTGCATCAACCTCTTTCTTTTTGGGGTAGGCATTACATGAGGAAGATATAGCTGGATTTTGCTTTTAAGTTGGAGGCTTAGTAAAGAGTGTGTTGGACCAAGCCTTTATGACTAATTTTGTTCTCAACATTGTTGTTATTGAGGCCCTGAAAGGTTTTTTATCATATTCTCTTTTTACCTTCTTAAACTAGGGCCCGATTTTTTTTATAAAATAGGAGACTTCATATGTTTTCCTTGTATGTTCTACTAATTGTACAAAAATGTAAAAGTCTGTAAATTTGTGGTTTTGTTTCCTTTGATTTCTGAGGCAGAAATCCTTTTAACCTAGGCATTTTGAAAACAGAACCAGAGCAACTTCTTTTGTTAATTTAAAAAGAAATGCTGATCATTCTGTTTCGGGAGGATATTTCTGTCAGTTATGTGATGTGTTCCCTAATGGTGCTCTTCTTGCCCATGAGCATTGTTAAAAAATAATGTGTATTTAATTTTTATGTATTTAGAAATAAAATTGTCAACACTGAAAAAAAAAAGATTGCTCCTAATACATTTTACTCTTTAAGTTATCCATTATAGGTCTCTGTGTTAATAAAAATCTACTATTAAAAAAAAACTTTTTGAATCAATTAGATCACTGAACCTTTATATTTTATACTATATTATTGAATCAACAGAATAGTTATAATAGGTTTACCCCTAGGCCTATGTCTTATCTAGTTTTAGGTTTTGGAACACTTAAGCAATGATAAGCTTGGTTCTATCTCATGGATTGGGCTTTAAATCTGAGCAAAAAAAAATTGTTTGGAAACTTCACTTACTCCTTCTAGATTTGTGCCACTATTTTAACAATATATTGTGACTTTCAGGTCACAATTTTGGGTTGTAAACTTTGTGACTGTGTGATATTAACAATTATTCCTCTACTCCAGTAGCAAGTAAATTATCTTTCAGTATCATGAACACTAGTCAATAGGATTAAAGCTTCTAGATGTTTACCAGCTTTAATTCTCCATGTTGCATGGAATAAGAAAATCGTGTCTTCAGCTATAGAGTTTTGAGTTTGGTTATGGAAAAGTATGACCTTGGCATTACCTGCCATATTCAGGTTGGCAGGGTAGCTCTTTGAATTCTTTGTTCAATGATGCAAAAAGAAAAACACACACTACAAATTATATATATGTATATATACATACATATCTATATCTAGATCTAGATACAGATATATCAGTCATAAATTACCATTGCTTTATTAATCAAAATAAAAATTAAATTTTTATAACTCAAGTAGAATTTATTATTTTTATACCATCTTATTAACTATCAATAAAATACAATGTGTTTCTAGGTCTGATTTATTTGTTTTTTTCTAATCTGAACAAAGGGAGACTAATTACATACAAGTCATACTGTTCTCTCATTTTTCATTCATAAAATTTTATCTGGATGCAAATATGGGGAAACTTGCTTGGCTCATTATAAACTATTTCAATTGTTATTCATGGAATAACATATGTTATATATGGAATATATTCTAAATCTAGACTTATAAATTGACAATTTGATTCAGAACATATATTTTGCAACAATAAAAGTATTTGATTTGCGCATTTATTAAAGTTAAATTTTAAACTCCAAATTGTGCAAAAAAATTAGTTTAATGAAGAGAGATATGTTTACAGCTCAAAAGGTTAACATTCTATATTGAACGTATTTTTGTTCAAGTTGGTCAGAGAGCTCAAACCAACTGTTTCCAGCTTCTTTTTCTGAGTCTATATGACTGTCTGTCCATCTGGATTTAACAGTCCATGAACTCCTCCAAGGTTCATTAAAAGGATAAAGAAATCATATGTATATAAACAACTCCTATAACATTGAAAGTGATCATGTGTATGTTGCCTGAAATATCAAATATATCATTATTAATGAGTTATTTCTTAATAATCTTTGAACTAAGGGATTGTTATACTATTCGCACATTCATATTCCAGTTCAGTAAAGAATAATACTCTCTGGAGAGTACTGAGAAAGCTTGTTGGAAATAAAAGTTCAAAGACATTTGATAATCTAAAAGTCTGCATGAGACAAAGGGAACTTGCTAATTGCTGAGCAAGTGCCTCAGAAGAGCTTAAAAATAGATTTATTCAAGTCCCCAATTCATAGAATGTATGATGGTATACTCACAGTAATGATGAAGGCTCAAAAATGCCTTAAATATTCAAATTGCCTCCTCTCCAAGTGAACTCTAGTTACAGTGTGCTAAATGAGAAAGCAGTTAAGTATTTTGAGAACAGAATTGGCATATAATTTTCTTTAATTTATTCATTTATAAAGGTTAGCAACTAGCAGCTTGAGGAAAAAAGGAAAGTCATGGTAAGAAAAAGCAACAGCATATTTATTGTAAAAATGTTTATATGTGTGTTTGTGTGTGTGTGTGCACTTGTGTGTGTGTCTGTGTGTCTGTGTGTGTGTATGTATTTACAGATATGGCTTTTAAATGTTAGTCTAATCAAATATTCTAATATTAATATTTTCACTCTATGTAGAGATCCTGGGTGAAGGATTCATTTTCTTAATCAACGTTCCAGCTACCCAAACAGTACATTTATGTTGACATCGAATTTGTAGTAAATATTCAATAAGTATAGATTTATCTTTTTTCAATAGTTTTTTAAATTCACTTTATGTCCTAATTTCACCATCCCCATGTCCTCCTCTCTTTGTAGTCCTGACATTATTTACTTAAAACATTATTACCTGCCCATTCTCCTCAGAGAAGGGGAAGCCCCCTATGGGATCCAATCCGCAGTAGGACATATAGTCCCAGCATGACTAGGCGTGTTCTTTGTAAAGCTCAACCAAGAAGTCCATCTAAGTGCAGGGGTTCCAATGGCAGGTGTAAGAGTCAAAGCCCCTGCTCCAATTGTTAGCGGACCTATATGAAGACCGAGATGTACATCTGCTACAAATGTGTAGAGGGCCTAGATTCAGCACCTGAGTTTTCTTTGGTTGGTGTTTCAGTCTCTGTGAGCACCCATGAGTCCAATATTTGAACCCCCCTGCTCACTCAATTATATCCCCCATTCTTCCACAAGACTCTTTGCACTCTACATGATGTTTGGCTGTGGGTCTCTGAATCTGTTTCCATCCACTGCAGGATAAGCAGTCATGCTAGCTTTCTATCTGAAAGAATATCAGAGCATGATTAATAGGGTCATGTGTTGGTTCTTTCCTATGGGAGAGATCTCAAATTGGTACAATTATTGATTGGTTGTTCCCTCATTCTGCTCCAACTTTATCACTGCAAATCTTGTAGGCAGGACAAATTTTGGGTTGAAGACTTCATGTGTGGTTTATGTCCCCTTTCACTGGAAGTCTTGCCTGGAGGTGACCAGTTCAGTTTGTTGGAAGACTTTTATTGACTCCTTCTAATTTCTTATGGGTTTTAGAACAATTAAAATAGCATCTAACCTTGATGTTATTTATGTAAGCCATATCTATCTAGGAAATAATCTTATGCATTTAAAGTTTCTATTTTTGTGGCATAAGGGCTTTTGAAATAAGACCTAATGATGTTTTGAATTTACTCAGTGTCTGTTTTCATGTCTTTCTATTTATTTCTAATTTTGTTATTTCAGAGACTTTCCCTCTGTCTTTTAGTTAGTTTGGCTAAGGGTTTGTTTATCTCATTGATTTTCTCAAATAACTAGCTCTTGTTTTTGACGCTTTGTATAATTTTCTTCGTTTCTAATTTATTAATATCAGCCCTGAGTTTGAATATTTACTTCCATCTACTACTCTTACATATGTTTACTTTTTCTAGAGTTGATAGAATGAGATCTCTCCAATTACTGAATGAAAATATTTATTGCAATACATTTACCTTAGCACTGCTTTCTTTAGGTCCCATAAGTTTGGTATATTGTGCCTTTATTTTCATTGAGTTCTAGAAAGACATTATTTTTTTTCCTTATTTCTTCCCTGATCTAATGAGTATTGAATGGAGAATTGTTCAGCTTCCATGAGTTTGTAGGCTTTCTGTTCTTTCTGTTGTAGATGTCCAGCTTTAATCCATGGTGTTCTGATATGATACAAGAAATTATTTCAATTTTCTTGCATCAATTAAGGCTTGGTTTATTACTGACTATATGATCAATTTTGGAGATGGTTATGTGATATGTTGAGAAGAAGCTATATTGTTTTAATGTTTGGGTAAAATGACTTGTAGATATCTGTTAATTTCTTTCTACTCATAATGTTGGTTAGTTTTATTTTTTTTCAGTTTTTGTCTCAATGATCTGTCCATTTGTGAGTGTGAGGTGTTAAACTTTACCCTTATTAATGAGTGAGGTATGACTTAAATGTTAGCAATGTTTCTTTTACGCATGTGAGTGCCTTGCATTTGGCGCAAAGATGTTTATCTTGGAGAGTTTTTCCTTTGATGAGTATGAAGTATTATTCCTCATATCTTTGGATTAATTTTGGTTGAAATTCTATTTCATTAGATATTACAGTGGCTACTGTGGGTTGTTTCTTGGGTTGCTGGGAAAATTTTTCTAACCCTTTACTCTAAGGTTATGTCTATCTTTTGTTCTGAGGTCTGTTTCTTGTATGGAACAGAACATTTTAATTTGTTTTCATATCTGCTCTGTTAGCCTGCATCTTTTTATTGTGGAATGAGTACATTGATATTTAGAGATATTAAAATGAACTGTGATTGTTAATTAGTATTATTTGATATCAGTGATGTGTGTGTGTTTTCATTATTATTATTTAGTGGTACGGAATTTTGTATTTCATGTTGGTTTTTGGGACTGTAGGTAACTACCTTGGTTATGAGATTTTCCTCTGAAATTTTCCATATATATATATATATATATATATACATATATATTGTTTAAATTTGGTTTTATTTTGAAATAGCTTGAAATAGCTTGTTATGTCCATCTATGGTGATTGAGAGATTTGCTGGATATAGTAGTCTAGGTAGGCATCTTAGAGGCTACAGAACATAGGAGGAACAAAAGTATCAACCAACCAGACCCCCACCCCAAGCTCCCAGGAACTAAACCACCAACCAAAGAGTACACATAGAGGGTCCTTTGGCTCTAGCCACATAGGTAGCAGAGGTTGGCCTTGTCAGACTTCAATGGGAGGAGAGACCATTAGTTCTGGGAAGGCTTGATTCTCCAGTGTAGGGGAATCCCAGGGCTGGGAGGAGGGTGTGTGGATGAGTGGATGGGTGAGCACCCTCATAGAAGTAAGGGGAGAAAGGATGGGATAGAAGGTTTCCAGGGGGGAAATTGGGAAAGGGAATAACATCTGAAATGTTAATAAATTAAATGTCCAATAAAAAAAAAGAAGGAAAAAAAGACACCTATCCAATCTCTTCTAGGTTTTAATGTTTTAAAGTATCTGTTGAAAGTTGGTGTAATTCTTGTAGGTCTGCCTTTGTATGTTGCTTGGCCTTTTTCCCTTGCAGTTTTTAATATTTTTTCTTTGTTTTGTAGATATAGTTTTTTGATTATTATGTGACAATGGGCTTTTCTTTTCTGGTCCAATCTAATTGGTGTTTGTAAGCTTTTTATGTTTATAGGCATCTCCTATTTAGGATTTTATTGAAAATATTTTCTGATCCTTGGAGCTAGAACTCTTCACTGGCACAGCCATTTCCTAGACAAACAGCTGTTTGACGAAGTACTGGCAAAACTGAGCCACATGCTGTAATTATTGATCTGATTCCCCTCACTTTTGGTATGAATCTCTGCATTTTACACACTTGAGAGCCTATTTGCATAATGATTCACATACATCCTCTCTGACAAAAGTGATTTTGGATTCCCCTGAGAAAGTCCTGAATATACTAATCCCTGCTCTCAAGGAAGTAACCTTAATAGACCTTACTTGGGACTCTTGTTTGTGACTTGGAGATTGATATCTGACCCTAACAAAATTCATGACACAAAATAATTGAAGCAGTTTGAACTCAGAGGAGGATGTAAATGTTCAACAGGAAAGGAGAAATGGCCAAAGATAAGAACCCAAAACTCCATACTGAGCTGTTAGTAAGAAGTCAGCAACAAAAGCTATGACTAAGATAATATAATAGCATGTATAGATGGTACAAGACTGACATAAAACAATATCAGGGGAATAAGGGGTTAGGATTTGTCAGTCATTGAAAAATTGATTTATACCAGGTTGCTGTGATGTTAATTAATTTAGAAACAAAACAATCATTTTATTACACAAATTATTATAAGTTTATAAAGAAAAATAACCACTACAATGATTCCTGAGTTTGATCTCAGGCTTACACACATTTTCAAGCAAAATGATTGACCACTAAAAGTTAACCATACACTGCATAAAGCAGTTATTTACCTGAATTAACTCAGATTCTATTTTCTGTCTACACATCTTGAAACCATGAAGTGCTGCCAGCCTAAGGATAGTTTGTTTTGTAGGCACTTAAGCTAAACTGATTTGTAGAACTTTAGGAATAAGGTTATTGGTTTGACGATAAAATCTACCTATGCTTGACCTGATCCCTGGGCATAATAAAAGATATGCACAGAATAAAATTATATGATATGTATCTCAAATTCATGAATGTTTTTGAATTTGTATAAATAAATAAATTCTCGGAATGCTAGTCAGTCATCGTTTCAAAGCATCTCAGTCTTATGTGTTGGACTAAATCTTTCCCTACCTTGATCTTCTCTGGAACACATTCACTACTGTGGCTGACTGTCAGCATTTCACCTTCTTCTATTCTTATTAATCTTAGTTTAGATCTTTTCATAGTACTCAGATTCCCTGGATATTTTCTCTCAGGAATTTTTCAGATTTAACATTTTTCTTTGGGTGACGTATCAATATCTTCAATCATCTCAGGTATGCCTGAGATTCTCTCTTCCATTTCTTGTATTTTATTTTTTTCTGTTTTCTTCTCTAGGTTCTCCATCTTCAAGATTCTCTCTTGAATAGTGTTATGAATTTTCCTCAAATGTTTTATTTTATTTTCCCTTATATTGTTAAGGGAGTTATTTGTCTCCTCTTTAAGAGTCTCTATCTGTTTGATTGCATTTTCCTGTATGTTTTAAGGAATTTATTCATTTTCTCTTTAGAGGTCTCTGCCATCTTCATAAGATTAGATTTTTAAATTTTTTAAAATTTAATTTTATGGTTTACATATTCACTTTATATCCAGCTTACTGCCTCCCTCCAGGTTTCCCAATCCCACAATAATGTTCTATAGTCTCCTTCTCTCAGAGTGGATGTGGATATCCCTATGCATTCCCCAACCCTAGCAGTTCAAGTCACTGTGTTTCTAGGTGCATTGGGGCCAGGCAAGGCAGCCCAAATAGAAGAACATATCCTATGCACAAGCAACAACTTTTGGGATAACTCCCACTCCAGTTGTTTGGAACGTACTTGAAAATCAAGCTGCACATCTGCTTCATATGTGTGGGGAGGCCTAGGTTAAGCCTTAGTATGCACATTGTTTGGTGGTTCAAGTATCCAGTTTAGATGACTCTGTTGTTCTTCCTGTGGAGGTCTTATCCCCTTCAGGGCCTGCATTCCTTATTCGTATTTTTTCATAAGAGTCCCAAGCTCCATGCACTGTTTGGCTGTCTGTTTAGTGGAGCCTCTCACAAGACAGCCATGTTGGCATCTGCCTTAACAGAGTAACATTAATCAAGTCAGGAATTGATGTTTGCCCATGGGATGGGTCTCAATTTGGGCCAGTTATTGACTGGCCATTCTCTCAGCCTTTGCTCCATCCCCCATACCAGAGAATGGGGAGAAAAAGAGACCAAATTTTTGGTTTCAGACTTCATCTTAGAAATTTGAAAACAAGTAAATTAACATGCTTATATCTACATCCAGTTTCCAGGCTACCCCCAAGACCTGTGTCTCCAGGTTACCATCCCCAAGAAATCTAGTGTCTAGCACCAGTCTCTAGATTATTCCCCTTACAAATCTACACACCCAGATTACAAGCTCATCCCTGCCTAACAACCACCAATTAGGAGGAAAGCAGAAGTTAGGTTTACAGTTTGGCTCCTCACACCAGCCAATTATGTTAAAGGTCACAGTACACCCCCCCCCATTTAGATGTTTGCCAAACTAGAAACACTCACCCCTCCCTTGTCTTTTTTTTTGTATAAAACTTTGTCCTGAGGAGTATTAGGGGCTTTCACTCCATCAAAACCATTCTGAGCCAGTGGCAGTGGTGAGTTGAGCCAAGTTAGAGCTTGAATAAAGTGACCCTAATTCGATTGCATTTGATTCAGCTCCTTGGTAGTCGTTTTGAGTTCACAAGTGTTTTGGTACAATATTCATTAGTAAATTGGGGTGTGTTAGTAATTAAATTAAATGTGCTATTTACATTTGGGTATTTTAGAAAATATCACTTCTTATATATTAGATATCTGGAATATGTGTTAGTATAAACCATGAGTTAAGAAATCTGTATGATTTCCCCTTTCAAAACTCAAACAAAGTTGTTGCATTTCTCTCATTTGATGCACTAAATATTAATACACCAGTTATAGAAAATAAAAATATATGTCCTGAGTTTATTCAAGTCAACGAGCCAACATCTAAATATTCTGTTTCCAGCACCCTAAATGTTCAACTTTTGATTATAGATAATTAAACAGATAAACCAGCTATTGCAAACAACTGAGCAGTGAGGTGGTCTTAGTATATAATCATAAGCAAAATTTATAGTTTGCGGTATACAGCTGGATCAAGGAAAAAATGTGCCCTTCCCAACCTTGAGCAGACTGAACAGACCTTGCTTGTCACACAGGACCTTAATACCTAGGTGAAGTTAGCTGCTTTGTTTACACTTACAACTTCCTACAGGAACTTAGAAGAACAGACTGTCCACTGAGCCTGCTCTGCAACATTATCCAGATGAAACAAAAGATGGGTTCTGTGGGCTTCCCCTATATAAATTCAGTGCTGAATATTAAACTTTGAGACTTAATCAGAGACTTGTCTTGGCTTCATGCTTTTCTTGCTCCCAATTCCCAGTCATTTTCATTTCCAGTCAGCTGCCCTTTCATATAAACCTAGTTCATTCACTGCCGCTGGACAGCTACAAAAAAGATTTAAATTATATGAGTAGAATCAGTCTCAGTATGTGTTTTTTCTTTAGGCCATAAATATCTGAAGTAAGCATGGAGAGTCAATGAACATTTTGTGTAAACAATACCAACCTCCAGACATAGACAAGAGGAAGGGTTTGCTATTCATCTGAAATTCACCGCTGACCTCTGGGAATAAAAGCCTTTAATGTTTCCCATGGATCTTTGGTTACAGTCCTTGCCATAACTGGTTCATATCAACAACACACATTCACACAGGACTTCACCTACTCAGGGCTTTCTCCAATTCTTGCAATTGGAAGATGAATAAAAGTTATTTATCTGTTAAAATAATTTTATCTGATGAGTGACCCAGCCAATTTCATCAGCTCTAACTAATTTATTCACAGTGATTCTATTTCCCTCCATATTTCATTCTTGGAGTGTTAACAAGTTGCTCTCACATACCATTCTGCAGTATGCTTGATTTTTCTTGTTACCACTTATATTTAATGTCCACACAAATGATGTCACTAATTTCATGTAAAACACTGATCATATCACAAGGTCTATGATGAGATTTCAGGCAAGGAAAGACTAGAAAGTTAAGTAAAACAAACGGAAAAATTAAAATATGTTTCATTTATCTAAGTATCTTTAATTTTGTTTGTTTTCTGATACTCATTTTCAAAGCATCAGTAAGTTAAGAAGCTCCTATATGGGTTTCTATAAGCACATTTCTGCCTCATAAACTTGCTATTTTCATGCAATTATTTTTAATGTATCTTAGCTTCACCATTATGTTCAGCTTCTCTTGTTACTCATTCTAATTCTGTTAGTATATTTCTGGGCCTCTATGACATTAAAATTGTATGATCTAAGCTGTATCACAATTTTTCAATTTTCTTTACTGTGATTTGATGTAATTTTAAATAACGGTGTAGTATTTTGTTCATTATTATATATATAGATTCAACTATTCTTAACTATGAGTTTGAGATAGCAAGTTTGTTTTTAGGCTTGTATCCCTTTACTATATAGCTGATTTTTGTTCAACTCTTCTGGATCTACCTATTGCTTTGCTTTATTTAATTAAATTTCATTATATATTGCTTTAAATGTACAAAATAGAAATATAATAATATGGGGATGGAAAGATGTCTCAGAGATTAAGAGCACTGTTCCAGGAGACCTGGGTGAAATTTCCACCATCAACAAGGAAGCTCACAACTGTCTGTAACTCCTGTTCCAGGAGATCTGACACCATCACACAGACATACATATAGTCAGCTCACCAATGTATATAAGGTAAAAAGAAACAAATATAATGATATAAAATACCCATATTAAAATGGAAAATTAAGTTTTCTATCCTAGTGAGTTATTAAATAATATGTGGAAATAGATCCCCAGAGACACAAACATTTTCTAAGATTCTTTGAGGCTATAAAAATACATCTTTTCTCAAATTTTAGCTCAGACAATTTGACATTAATCACTTACTTTGCCTAGAGAATTCTTTTACTATGGATTTTAATTCCATTTTTTGTTCCTAGTAATGTTCTACATTTATTATTTAGAATTCTTCTGTCAAAAATTTGTATTTTATTTGTGTATACAATTGATTGATTATGCAATATCTTACAATTATTTTTGAAAGAAATATTATGCATATAAATTTTGCAACCTAGATCATTCTACTTTTGGAACCTTATATTTCTGTGGGTCAAATTATAGCCTAGGCCTACATTTTATTCTGAATTAAGGCTTGTAGAGATGGAAAAGAGTTTGTAGGTATGCAGAGCTCAATGCCTTTGTAAATTGCCTTTTGAATACACTGAAGTTGTTGGTGAGTTTCCATTGTCTGTTGTTGCAGACTTACTGGATACTGAACTGGATCACTTTCTGCTTTGATAGGCCACATGAATTCCATGAATCAGTCCCTGTCAAACACATCACTGTGACACAGCCATTATCTTTTTCCAATGTACTTAAATGAGGGGTCTTTTTTTTCCCTCTATGGCTACAACTAAGTCCAGTTGGAAAAGATGCTTCCTGTTTTGTAAGGACTCTGATAAATTTTCTAGTCCCAACATCATGCTAGTTGAACTTGAATTTTTTGTAATTCCATAAGCTCAATTAATCGTGTAAATTGCTTTGTTTTGGGTTATAGTATAACCCAGTGTAAACTCTACCTAAACACAAACTAAGAATATCAAATTTCTTCTCATAAAGAAATCAAAAACTAAACTTATCATCCAAGAATGTTCAAGCTAAATAATCAAAGAAAATTATCTAAAGCATCAAACAAATTTTTGTTTTGTTTCCCACCAAACAATTTTTCTGTGACTCCCCTCCTAAAAATGATTTCTAGTATATGCTTTGGGTCAAATTTAACTGCTGTTTTGGGTCCTGTTCTCTGGACAATCTCCCTAAAGTCAGCTCTTCTCCTGTCTCAGGTTTTTCCTGCACAGGGAAACGTACGGGAATGTAGTAGACCAAAGACACTAGTGCTCAATTCTTATGTATGGATTCTTAGCAGAAGCAATTAAGACCTTTTCAAACCAGCACTGCAAAATATTCTGTTGTAATTTTCTGTGATGTGTAATTACAGATCATGTTGTCCCTATCCTGATATTTCCATCCTGTGGTACTAAAATTAAACAAGTGCTTCTAGTGATTGAAATCTCTGAGGTCAGGCTTTGCAGATCCATAAAGAGGTGCAATTGTGTTCAGCCAAAGATGTTTATGAAATCTAAAAACTTGAATATCAATTTAGTAGCAAGAAAAATACGCTACCAAATAAATTAACTTTCTGAAAACAAAGAAAAAATAAGCCAAAACTCTAAAAACAAAGTAAGATAGGCATGAGACATAATGTTCTCAAAAGAAGTGTAGATTACAACCGAATTGCAACATCTAAATGACCAGCTCAAAGTGAGTGGGCAGGGAGGAGATTGAGAGATAGAAACTATTAACCAACACGTTGAAACTCTAAGCCTATGATATGCTCACTAACTTCCTCCATCCAAAATTTACTTTATTTGTCACCTGGTTCAAAAAGGGCAAACTGATGTCTATTAACTCTTCTTATGGACTTGGATATTTTTTGGTGCCTAATATTGAAGCACAGAAAATTCTTAATGCAAAATACAGTATGAATCTCAATGGGTATAAGACAATTTATTCTGGAGTACATATAAAAGGTAATGGCCCAGGAACGTGAATTCTGGTTATTTCAAGTGTCATAGATTTTCATAGTAAGTATTTCATGAAGTTTTTATAGTTTAGACCTAATTAAAGACTTAATTCAAAGCACTGTTCAAACAATGCTGGAAATATGAAATATGTGCTAGGCAGACTAGAACAAAAAGGACAAATTTTTGAAGCACATTTCAGAGTCTATTTGATAACATCCTAAGGAATTGGATGATCAGCGTAAGTTAATTGTCAGGTCAATACATCTGAAGATTTTACTTGATATGTCAGAAAATATGAAATTATCACTGAATTGCTATCAAAAAAGCAAAAGAAATTCCAAGATAATTTGAACCACTATAACTCTCCTCAACACTATACACACA